>NW_027069208.1:0-95626 GCF_037157495.1 Lathamus discolor | reverse complement strand
TCCATTTTTTGCCCATTTCTAATCCATTTTTGCCCATTTCCAAAATGTTTTATGCTCTTTTTGCCAATTCTAACCCATTTCTTAGCACCTTTCTAACCCGTTTTGAGCAATTTTGGGCCGTTTCTAACCTTTTTTAAGCCACATTGGCCTCTTTCAAAGCCAGTTTTAGCCGTTTCGAAACCACGTTTTCGCACTTCTAAGTCGGTTTAAGTAGGCTTTGGCCATTTCTAACCCCTTTTTGCACATTTCTAACCCATTTTTAGCCATTATATTCACGTTCCTTACTCATTTTTGCCTATTTCTTGCCCGCTTTCAGCCATCTTGGGCCTTAGCTAACCCATTTTTACTCCCTTCTAACCTGTCTGGAACCATTTTTGGCCTTTTCTCACTCATGTGTACCCATTTCTAACCCCTATGAAACCATTTTTGGCTATTTCTCAACAATTTTTGACATTTCTATCCCATGCTTGCCCATTTCGATCGTATTTTTGCCAAGTTTCAACCCATTTTACGCCGTGGTTTTGCCTTTTCCGAACTGTTTTTGACCATTTCTAACCTGTTTTGAGCCGTTTTGGTCTATTTCTAGCCCATTTTTGGCCATTTCTAGCCCGTTCCAAGCATTTTTTGGTCTTTTCTGACCCATTTTTTGCCCTATTGAACCCACTTTTTGGCAATTTCTTCTATTTCTAGCCCGCTTTGGCCTTTTCTAACCCATTTTTACCCACTTCTAACCTGTCTGGAAACATTTTTGGCCATTTCTAAGTCAGTTTAAGCCTCTATTTTTCCATTCCTAACCCACTTTTGTCAATTTCTAACCCGTTTTAAGCCATTTCTTTCCTTTCCTAACCACTTTCTTTCCTGTTTTCAACCATTTTTGTCCCTTTCTGACCTGGTTCTGCCCTTTTCAAACCCGTTTTAAGCCATTCTTGGCAACTTCTAAACACTTTTTCCCATTTCTATCCCATTTTTGCCCATTTGACACTCGTTTTAAGCCATTTTTGGCCATTTCTAACCTGCTTTTGCCCTTTTCTAGCGACTTTCAAGCCTTCTTTTTTCCCATTTCTTATGCACTCTTGGAAGTTTCAGAAAAGTTTTAGGCCATTTTGGCCATTTCTATTCCATTTTTTCCCACTTCTAACTCCTTTTAAGTCATTTTTTGCTATTTCTAAAGCATTTTTGGCCCATTTCAACCCATTTTAAGCCTTTTTTGCTTTTTTCTAAACAATTTGCCCACTTCTAACCCATTTCAAGCCATTTCTGGCTACTGTTAAGCAACCTTGGCCATTTCTGTCCCTTTTCTGCCAATCTGAAACCCTCTTTAAGCCATTTTTTGCCGTTTCTCTCATATTCTTGCCCACTTTCAACCCTTTTCAAGCCATTTGTTTCCTTTTCGACCGATTTTGTGCCCATTCCTTACCTGTATTTCGCCATATTTGGCCATTTCTAAACTATTTTTGCCCACTTCAAATCCATTTTTTGCCCATTTCTAATCCATTTTTGCCCATTTCCAAAATGTTTTATGCTCTTTTTGCCAATTCTAACCCATTCCTTAGCACCTTTCTAACCCGTTTTGAGGAATTTTGGGCCGTTTCTAACCTTTTTTATGCCACATTGGCCTCTTTCAAAGCCAGTTTTAGCCGTTTCGAAACCACTTTTTCGCACTTCTAAGTCGGTTTAAGTAGGCTTTGGCCATTTCTAACCCGTTTTTGCGCATTTCTAACCCATTTTTAGCCATTATATTCACTTTCCTTACTCATTTTTGCCTATTTCTTGCCCGCTTTCAGCCATCTTGGGCCTTAGCTAAGCCATTTTTACTCCCTTCTAACCTGTCTGGAACCTTTTTTGGCCTTTTCTCACTCATGTGTACCCATTTCTAAGCCCTATAAAACCATTTTTGGCTATTTCTCAACAATTTTTGACATTTCTATCCCATGCTTGCCCATTTCGATCCTATTTTTGCCAAGTTTCAACCCGTTTTACGCCGTGGTTTTGCCTTTTCCGAACTGTTTTTGACCATTTCTAACCTGTTTTGAGCCGTTTTGGTCTATTTCTAGCCCATTTTTGGCCATTTCTAGCCCCTTCACAGCATTTTTTGGTCTTTTCTAACCCATTTTTTGCCCTATTGAACCCACTTTTTGCCAATTTCTTCTATTTCTAGCCCGCTTTTGGCCTTTTCTAACCCCTTTTTACCCACTTCTAACCTGTCTGGAAACATTTTTGGCCATTTCTAAGTCATTTTAAGCCTCTATTTTTCCTTTCCTAACCCACTTCTGTCAATTTCTAACCCGTTTTAAGCCATTCCTTTCCTTTCCTAACCACTTTCTTTCCTGTTTTCAACCATTTTTGTCCCTTTCTGACCTGGTTCTGCCCTTTTCTATCCCGTTTTAAGCCATTCTTGGCAATTTCTAAACACTTTTTCCCATTTCTATCCCATTTTTGCCCATTTGACACTCGTTTTAAGCCATTTTTGGCCATTTCTAACCTGCTTTTGCTCTTTTCTAGCTACTTTCAAGCCTTCTTTTTTCCCATTTCTTACGCACTCTTGGAAGTTTCAGAAAAGTTTTAGGCCATTTTGGCCATTTCTATTCCATTTTTTCCCAATTCTAATTCCTTTTAAGTCATTTTTAGCTATTTCTAAAGCATTTTTGGCCCATTTCAACCCATTTTCAGCCTTTTTTGCTCTTTTCTAAACAATTTGCCCACTTCTAACCCATTTCAAGCCATTTCTGGCTACTGTTAAGCAACCTTGGCCATTTCTCTCCCTTTTCTGCCAATCTGAAACCCTCTTTAAGCCATTTTTTCCGTTTCTCTCATATTCTTGCCCACTTTCAACCCGTTTCAAGCCATTTGCTTCCTTTTCGAACTATTTTGTGCCCATTCCTTACCTGTATTTCGCCATATTTGGCCATTTCTAAACTATTTTTGCCCACTTCTAATCCATTTTTTGCCCATTTCTAATCCATTTTTTGCCCATTTCTAATCCATTTTTGCCCATTTCCAAAATGTTTTATGCTCTTTTTGCTAATTCTAACCCATTTCTTAGCACCTTTCTAACCCGTTTTGAGCAATTTTGGGCCGTTTCTAACCTTTTTTAAGCCACATTGGCCTCTTTCAAAGCCAGTTTTAGCCGTTTCGAAACCACGTTTTCGCACTTCTAAGTCGGTTTAAGTAGGCTTTGGCCATTTCTAACCCCTTTTTGCACATTTCTAACCCATTTTTAGCCATTATATTCACGTTCCTTACTCATTTTTGCCTATTTCTTGCCCGCTTTCAGCCATCTTGGGCCTTAGCTAACCCATTTTTACTCCCTTCTAACCTGTCTGGAACCATTTTTGGCCTTTTCTCACTCATGTGTACCCATTTCTAACCCCTATGAAACCATTTTTGGCTATTTCTCAACAATTTTTGACATTTCTATCCCATGCTTGCCCATTTCGATCGTATTTTTGCCAAGTTTCAACCCATTTTACGCCGTGGTTTTGCCTTTTCCGAACTGTTTTTGACCATTTCTAACCTGTTTTGAGCCGTTTTGGTCTATTTCTAGCCCATTTTTGGCCATTTCTAGCCCGTTCCAAGCATTTTTTGGTCTTTTCTGACCCATTTTTTGCCCTATTGAACCCACTTTTTGGCAATTTCTTCTATTTCTAGCCCGCTTTTGGCCTTTTCTAACCCATTTTTACCCACTTCTAACCTGTCTGGAAACATTTTTGGCCATTTCTAAGTCAGTTTAAGCCTCTATTTTTCCATTCCTAACCCACTTTTGTCAATTTCTAACCCGTTTTAAGCCATTTCTTTCCTTTCCTAACCACTTTCTTTCCTGTTTTCAACCATTTTTGTCCCTTTCTGACCTGGTTCTGCCCTTTTCAAACCCGTTTTAAGCCATTCTTGGCAACTTCTAAACACTTTTTCCCATTTGTATCCCATTTTTGCCCATTTGACACTCGTTTTAAGCCATTTTTGGCCATTTCTAACCTGCTTTTGCCCTTTTCTAGCGACTTTCAAGCCTTCTTTTTTCCCATTTCTTATGCACTCTTGGAAGTTTCAGAAAAGTTTTAGGCCATTTTGGCCATTTCTATTCCATTTTTTCCCACTTCTAACTCCTTTTAAGTCATTTTTTGCTATTTCTAAAGCATTTTTGGCCCATTTCAACCCATTTTAAGCCTTTTTTGCTTTTTTCTAAACAATTTGCCCACTTCTAACCCATTTCAAGCCTATTTCTGGCTACTGTTAAGCAACCTTGGCCATTTCTGTCCCTTTTCTGCCAATCTGAAACCCTCTTTAAGCCATTTTTTGCCGTTTCTCTCATATTCTTGCCCACTTTCAACCCTTTTCAAGCCATTTGTTTCCTTTTCGACCGATTTTGTGCCCATTCCTTACCTGTATTTCGCCATATTTGGCCATTTCTAAACTATTTTTGCCCACTTCAAATCCATTTTTTGCCCATTTCTAATCCATTTTTTGCCCATTTCCAAAATGTTTTATGCTCTTTTTGACAATTCTAACCATTTCTTAGCACCTTTCTAACCCGTTTTGAGGAATTTTGGGCCGTTTCTAACCTTTTTTAGGCCACATTGGCCTCTTTCAAAGCCAGTTTTAGCCGTTTCGAAACCACGTTTTCGCACTTCTAAGTCGGTTTAAGTAGGCTTTGGCCATTTCTAACCCCTTTTTGCGCATTTCTAACCCATTTTTAGCCATTATATTCACTTTCCTTACTCATTTTTGCCTATTTCTTGCCCGCTTTCAGCCATCTTGGGCCTTAGCTAACCCATTTTTACTCCCTTCTAACCTGTCTGGAACCTTTTTTGGCCTTTTCTCACTCATGTGTACCCATTTCTAAGCCCTATAAAACCATTTTTGGCTATTTCTCAACAATTTTTGACATTTCTATCCCATGCTTGCCCATTTCGATCCTATTTTTGCCAAGTTTCAACCCGTTTTACACCGTGGTTTTGCCTTTTCCGAACTGTTTTTGACCATTTCTAACCTGTTTTGAGCCGTTTTGGCCTATTTCTAGCCCATTTTTGGCCATTTCTAGCCCGTTCCAAGCATTTTTTGGTCTTTTCTAACCCATTTTTTTGCCCTATTGAACCCACTTTTTGGCAATTTCATCTATTTCTAGCCCGCTTTTGGCCTTTTCTAACCCCTTTTTACCCACTTCTAACCTGTCTGGAAACATTTTTGGCCATTTCTAAGTCATTTTAAGCCTCTATTTTTCCTTTCCTAACCCATTTCTGTCAATTTCTAACCCGTTTTAAGCCATTTCTTTCCTTTCCTAACCACTTTCTTTCCTGTTTTCAACCATTTTTGTCCCTTTCTGACCTGGTTCTGCCCTTTTCAAACCCGTTTTAAGCCATTCTTGGCAACTTCTAAACACTTTTTCCCATTTATATCCCATTTTTGCCCATTTGAAGCTCATTTTAAACCTTTTTTGGCCATTTCTAACCTGCTTCTGCACTTTTCTAACTACTTTCAAGCCTTCTTTTTTCCCATTTCTTACGCACTCTTGGAAGTTTCAGAAAAGTTTTAGGCAATTTTGGCCATTTCTATTCCATTTTTTCCCACTTCAAACTCCTTTTAAGTCATTTTTTGCTATTTCTAAAGCATTTTTGGCCCATTTCAACCCATTTTAAGCTTTTTTTGCTTTTTTCTAAACAATTTGCCCACTTCTAATCCATTTCAAGCCATTTCTGGCTACTGTTAAGCAACCTTGGCCATTTCTCTCCCTTTTCTGCCAATCTGCAACCCTCTTTAAGCCATTTTTTGCCGTTTCTCTCATATTCTTGCCCACTTTCAACCCTTTTCAAGCCATTTGTTTCCTTTTCGACCTCTTTTGTGCCCATTCCTTACCTGTATTTCGCCATATTTGGCCATTTCTAAACTATTTTTGCCCACTTCAAATCCATTTTTTGCCCATTTCTAATCCATTTTTTGCCCATTTCCAAAATGTTTTATGCTCTTTTTGACAATTCTAACCCATTTCTTAGCACCTTTCTAACCCGTTTTGAGGAATTTTGGGCCGTTTCTAACCTTTTTTAGGCCACATTGGCCTCTTTCAAAGCCAGTTTTAGCCGTTTCGAAACCACGTTTTCGCACTTCTAAGTCGGTTTAAGTAGGCTTTGGCCATTTCTAACCCCTTTTTGCGCATTTCTAACCCATTTTTAGCCATTATATTCACTTTCCTTACTCATTTTTGCCTATTTCTTGCCCGCTTTCAGCCATCTTGGGCCTTAGCTAACCCATTTTTACTCCCTTCTAACCTGTCTGGAACCATTTTTGGCCTTTTCTCACTCATGTGTACCCATTTCTAAGCCCTATAAAACCATTTTTGGCTATTTCTCAACAATTTTTGACATTTCTATCCCATGCTTGCCCATTTCGATCCTATTTTTGCCAAGTTTCAACCCGTTTTACACCGTGGTTTTGCCTTTTCCGAACTGTTTTTGACCATTTCTAACCTGTTTTGAGCCGTTTTGGCCTATTTCTAGCCCATTTTTGGCCATTTCTAGCCCGTTCCAAGCATTTTTTGGTCTTTTCTAACCCATTTTTTTGCCCTATTGAACCCACTTTTTGGCAATTTCATCTATTTCTAGCCCGCTTTTGGCCTTTTCTAACCCCTTTTTACCCACTTCTAACCTGTCTGGAAACATTTTTGGCCATTTCTAAGTCATTTTAAGCCTCTATTTTTCCTTTCCTAACCCATTTCTGTCAATTTCTAACCCGTTTTAAGCCATTTCTTTCCTTTCCTAACCACTTTCTTTCCTGTTTTCAACCATTTTTGTCCCTTTCTGACCTGGTTCTGCCCTTTTCAAACCCGTTTTAAGCCATTCTTGGCAACTTCTAAACACTTTTTCCCATTTCTATCCCATTTTTGCCCATTTGAAGCTCATTTTAAACCTTTTTTGGCCATTTCTAACCTGCTTCTGCACTTTTCTAACTACTTTCAAGCCTTCTTTTTTCCCATTTCTTACGCACTCTTGGAAGTTTCAGAAAAGTTTTAGGCCATTTTGGCCATTTCTATTCCATTTTTTCCCACTTCTAACTCCTTTTAAGTCATTTTTTGCTATTTCTAAAGCATTTTTGGCCCATTTCAACCCATTTTAAGCCTTTTTTGCTTTTTTCTAAACAATTTGCCCACTTCTAACCCATTTCAAGCCATTTCTGTCTACTGTTAAGCAACCTTGGCCATTTCTCTCCCTTTTCTGCCAATCTGCAACCCTCTTTAAGCCATTTTTTGCCGTTTCTCTCATATTCTTGCCCACTTTCAACCCTTTTCAAGCCATTTGTTTCCTTTTCGACCGATTTTGTGCCCATTCCTTACCTGTTTTCAGCCATATTTGGCCATTTCTAAACTATTTTTGCCCACTTCAAATCCATTTTTTGCCCATTTCTAATCCATTTTTTGCCCATTTCCAAAATGTTTTATGCTCTTTTTGCCAATTCTAACCCATTTCTTAGCACCTTTCTAACCCGTTTTGAGGAATTTTGGGCCGTTTCTAACCTTTTTTAGGCCACATTGGCCTCTTTCAAAGCCAGTTTTAGCCGTTTCGAAACCACGTTTTCGCACTTCTAAGTCGGTTTAAGTAGGCTTTGGCCATTTCTAACCCCTTTTTGCGCATTTCTAACCCATTTTTAGCCATTATATTCACTTTCCTTACTCATTTTTGCCTATTTCTTGCCCGCTTTCAGCCATCTTGGGCCTTAGCTAACCCATTTTTACTCCCTTCTAACCTGTCTGGAACCTTTTTTGGCCATTTCTCCCTCATGTGTACCCATTTCTAACCCCGATAAAAACATTTTTGGCTATTTCTCAACAATTTTTGACATTTCTATCCCATGCTTGCCCATTTCGATCCTATTTTTGCCAAGTTTCAACCCGTTTTACGCCGTGGTTTTGCCTTTTCCGAACTGTTTTTGACCATTTCTAACCTGTTTTGAGCCGTTTTGGCCTATTTCTAGCCCATTTTTGGCCATTTCTAGCCCGTTCCAAGCATTTTTTGGTCTTTTCTAACCCATTTTTTTGCCCTATTGAACCCACTTTTTGGCAATTTCATCTATTTCTAGCCCGCTTTTGGCCTTTTCTAACCCCTTTTTACCCACTTCTAACCTGTCTGGAAACATTTTTGGCCATTTCTAAGTCATTTTAAGCCTCTATTTTTCCTTTCCTAACCCACTTCTGTCAATTTCTAACCCGTTTTAAGCCATTTCTTTCCTTTCCTAACCACTTTCTTTCCTGTTTTCAACCATTTTTGTCCCTTTCTGACCTGGTTCTGCCCTTTTCAAACCCGTTTTAAGCCATTCTTGGCAACTTCTAAACACTTTTTCCCATTTCTATCCCATTTTTGCCCATTTGACACTCATTTTAAACCTTTTTTGGCCATTTCTAACCTGCTTCTGCACTTTTCTAACTACTTTCAAGCCTTCTTTTTTCCCATTTCTTACGCACTCTTGGAAGTTTCAGAAAAGTTTTAGGCAATTTTGGCCATTTCTATTCCATTTTTTCCCACTTCAAACTCCTTTTAAGTCATTTTTTGCTATTTCTAAAGCATTTTTAGCCCATTTCAACCCATTTTAAGCTTTTTTTGCTTTTTTCTAAACAATTTGCCCACTTCTAACCCATTTCAAGCCATTTCTGGCTACTGTTAAGCAACCTTGGCCATTTCTCTCCCTTTTCTGCCAATCTGCAACCCTCTTTAAGCCATTTTTTGCCGTTTCTCTCATATTCTTGCCCACTTTCAACCCTTTTCAAGCCATTTGTTTCCTTTTCGACCGATTTTGTGCCCATTCCTTACCTGTTTTCAGCCATATTTGGCCATTTCTAAACTATTTTTGCCCACTTCAAATCCATTTTTTGCCCATTTCTAATCCATTTTTTGCCCATTTCCAAAATGTTTTATGCTCTTTTTGCCAATTCTAACCCATTTCTTAGCACCTTTCTAACCCGTTTTGAGGAATTTTGGGCCGTTTCTAACCTTTTTTAGGCCACATTGGCCTCTTTCAAAGCCAGTTTTAGCCGTTTCGAAACCACGTTTTCGCACTTCTAAGTCGGTTTAAGTAGGCTTTGGCCATTTCTAACCCCTTTTTGCGCATTTCTAACCCATTTTTAGCCATTATATTCACTTTCCTTACTCATTTTTGCCTATTTCTTGCCCGCTTTCAGCCATCTTGGGCCTTAGCTAACCCATTTTTACTCCCTTCTATCCTGTCTGGAACCTTTTTTGGCCTTTTCTCACTCATGTGTACCCATTTCTAAGCCCTATAAAACCATTTTTGGCTATTTCTCAACAATTTTTGACATTTCTATCCCATGCTTGCCCATTTCGATCCTATTTTTGCCAAGTTTCAACCCGTTTTACGCCGTGGTTTTGCCTTTTCCGAACTGTTTTTGACCATTTCTAACCTGTTTTGAGCCGTTTTGGCCTATTTCTAGCCCATTTTTGGCCATTTCTAGCCCGTTCCAAGCATTTTTTGGTCTTTTCTAACCCATTTTTTGCCCTATTGAACCCACTTTTTGGCAATTTCATCTATTTCTAGCCCGCTTTTGGCCTTTTCTAACCCATTTTTACCCACTTCTAACCTGTCTGGAAACATTTTTGGCCATTTCTAAGTCATTTTAAGCCTCTATTTTTCCTTTCCTAACCCATTTCTGTCAATTTCTAACCCGTTTTAAGCCATTTCTTTCCTTTCCTAACCACTTTCTTTCCTGTTTTCAACCATTTTTGTCCCTTTCTGACCTGGTTCTGCCCTTTTCAAACCCGTTTTAAGCCATTCTTGGCAACTTCTAAACACTTTTTCCCATTTCTATCCCATTTTTGCCCATTTGACACTCATTTTAAACCTTTTTTGGCCATTTCTAACCTGCTTCTGCACTTTTCTAACTACTTTCAAGCCTTCTTTTTTCCCATTTCTTACGCACTCTTGGAAGTTTCAGAAAAGTTTTAGGCCATTTTGGCCATTTCTATTCCATTTTTTCCCACTTCTAACTCCTTTTAAGTCATTTTTTGCTATTTCTAAAGCATTTTTGGCCCATTTCAACCCATTTTAAGCCTTTTTTGCTTTTTTCTAAACAATTTGCCCACTTCTAACCCATTTCAAGCCATTTCTGGCTACTGTTAAGCAACCTTGGCCATTTCTCTCCCTTTTCTGCCAATCTGCAACCCTCTTTAAGCCATTTTTTGCCGTTTCTCTCATATTCTTGCCCACTTTCAACCCTTTTCAAGCCATTTGTTTCCTTTTCGACCGATTTTGTGCCCATTCCTTACCTGTTTTCAGCCATATTTGGCCATTTCTAAACTATTTTTGCCCACTTCAAATCCATTTTTTGCCCATTTCTAATCCATTTTTTGCCCATTTCCAAAATGTTTTATGCTCTTTTTGCCAATTCTAACCCATTTCTTAGCACCTTTCTAACCCGTTTTGAGGAATTTTGGGCCGTTTCTAACCTTTTTTAGGCCACATTGGCCTCTTTCAAAGCCAGTTTTAGCCGTTTCGAAACCACGTTTTCGCACTTCTAAGTCGGTTTAAGTAGGCTTTGGCCATTTCTAACCCCTTTTTGCGCATTTCTAACCCATTTTTAGCCATTATATTCACTTTCCTTACTCATTTTTGCCTATTTCTTGCCCGCTTTCAGCCATCTTGGGCCTTAGCTAACCCATTTTTACTCCCTTCTAACCTGTCTGGAACCTTTTTTGGCCTTTTCTCACTCATGTGTACCCATTTCTAAGCCCTATAAAACCATTTTTGGCTATTTCTCAACAATTTTTGACATTTCTATCCCATGCTTGCCCATTTCGATCCTATTTTTGCCAAGTTTCAACCCGTTTTAAACCGTGGTTTTGCCTTTTCCGAACTGTTTTTGACCATTTCTAACCTGTTTTGAGCCGTTTTGGCCTATTTCTAGCCCATTTTTGGCCATTTCTAGCCCGTTCCAAGCATTTTTTGGTCTTTTCTAACCCATTTTTTGCCCTATTGAACCCACTTTTTGCCAATTTCATCTATTTCTAGCCCGCTTTTGGCCTTTTCTAACCCCTTTTTACCCACTTCTAACCTCTCTGGAAACATTTTTGGCCATTTCTAAGTCATTTTAAGCCTCTATTTTTCCTTTCCTAACCCACTTCTGTCAATTTCTAACCCGTTTTAAGCCATTTCTTTCCTTTCCTAACCACTTTCTTTCCTGTTTTCAACCATTTTTGTCCCTTTCTGACCTGGTTCTGCCCTTTTCAAACCCGTTTTAAGCCATTCTTGGCAACTTCTAAACACTTTTTCCCATTTCTATCCCATTTTTGCCCATTTGACACTCGTTTTAAGCCATTTTTGGCCATTTCTAACCTGCTTTTGCCCTTTTCTAGTGACTTTCAAGCCTTCTTTTTTCCCATTTCTTACTCACTCTTGGAAGTTTCAGAAAAGTTTTAGGCCATTTTGGCCATTTCTATTCCATTTTTTCCCACTTCTAACTCCTTTTAAGTCATTTTTTGCTATTTCTAAAGCATTTTTGGCCCATTTCAACCCATTTTAAGCCTTTTTTGCTTTTTTCTAAACAATTTGCCCACTTCTAACCCATTTCAAGCCATTTCTGGCTACTGTTAAGCAACCTTGGCCATTTCTCTCCCTTTTCTGCCAATCTGCAACCCTCTTTAAGCCATTTTTTGCCGTTTCTCTCATATTCTTGCCCACTTTCAACCCTTTTCAAGCCATTTGTTTCCTTTTCGACCGATTTTGTGCCCATTCCTTACCTGTTTTCAGCCATATTTGGCCATTTCTAAACTATTTTTGCCCACTTCAAATCCATTTTTTGCCCATTTCTAATCCATTTTTTGCCCATTTCCAAAATGTTTTATGCTCTTTTTGCCAATTCTAACCCATTTCTTAGCACCTTTCTAACCCGTTTTGAGGAATTTTGGGCCGTTTCTAACCTTTTTTAGGCCACATTGGCCTCTTTCAAAGCCAGTTTTAGCCGTTTCGAAACCACGTTTTCGCACTTCTAAGTCGGTTTAAGTAGGCTTTGGCCATTTCTAACCCGTTTTTGCGCATTTCTAACCCATTTTTAGCCATTATATTCACTTTCCTTACTCATTTTTGCCTATTTCTTGCCCGCTTTCAGCCATCTTGGGCCTTAGCTAACCCATTTTTACTCCCTTCTAACCTGTCTGGAACCTTTTTTGGCCTTTTCTCACTCATGTGTACCCATTTCTAAGCCCTATAAAACCATTTTTGGCTATTTCTCAACAATTTTTGACATTTCTATCCCATGCTTGCCCATTTCGATCCTATTTTTGCCAAGTTTCAACCCGTTTTACACCGTGGTTTTGCCTTTTCCGAACTGTTTTTGACCATTTCTAACCTGTTTTGAGCCGTTTTGGCCTATTTCTAGCCCATTTTTGGCCATTTCTAGCCCGTTCCAAGCATTTTTTGGTCTTTTCTAACCCATTTTTTGCCCTATTGAACCCACTTTTTGGCAATTTCATCTATTTCTAGCCCGCTTTTGGCCTTTTCTAACCCCTTTTTACCCACTTCTAACCTCTCTGGAAACATTTTTGGCCATTTCTAAGTCATTTTAAGCCTCTATTTTTCCTTTCCTAACCCATTTCTGTCAATTTCTAACCCGTTTTAAGCCATTTCTTTCCTTTCCTAACCACTTTCTTTCCTGTTTTCAACCATTTTTGTCCCTTTCTGACCTGGTTCTGCCCTTTTCAAACCCGTTTTAAGCCATTCTTGGCAACTTCTAAACACTTTTTCCCATTTCTATCCCATTTTTGGCCATTTGAAGCTCATTTTAAGCCATTTCTGGCCATTTCTAACCTGCTTTTGCCCTTTTCTAGCGACTTTCAAGCCTTCTTTTTTCCCATTTCTTACGCACTCTTGGAAGTTTCAGAAAAGTTTTAGGCCATTTTGGCCATTTCTATTCCATTTTTTCCCACTTCTAACTCCTTTTAAGTCATTTTTTGCTATTTCTAAAGCATTTTTGGCCCATTTCAACCCATTTTAAGCCTTTTTTGCTTTTTTCTAAACAATTTGCCCACTTCTAACCCATTTCAAGCCATTTCTGGCTACTGTTAAGCAACCTTGGCCATTTCTCTCCCTTTTCTGCCAATCTGAAACCCTCTTTAAGCCATTTTTTGCCGTTTCTCTCATATTCTTGCCCACTTTCAACCCTTTTCAAGCCATTTGTTTCCTTTTCGACCTATTTTGTGCCCATTCCTTACCTGTTTTCAGCCATATTTGGCCATTTCTAAACTATTTTTGCCCACTTCAAATCCATTTTTTGCCCATTTCTAATCCATTTTTTGCCCATTTCCAAAATGTTTTATGCTCTTTTTGCCAATTCTAACCCATTTCTTAGCACCTTTCTAACCCGTTTTGAGGAATTTTGGGCCGTTTCTAACCTTTTTTAGGCCACATTGGCCTCTTTCAAAGCCAGTTTTAGCCGTTTCGAAACCACGTTTTCGCACTTCTAAGTCGGTTTAAGTAGGCTTTGGCCATTTCTAACCCCTTTTTGCGCATTTCTAACCCATTTTTAGCCATTATATTCACTTTCCTTACTCATTTTTGCCTATTTCTTGCCCGCTTTCAGCCATCTTGGGCCTTAGCTAACCCATTTTTACTCCCTTCTAACCTGTCTGGAACCTTTTTTGGCCATTTCTCACTCATGTGTACCCATTTCTAACCCCGATAAAAACATTTTTGGCTATTTCTCAACAATTTTTGACATTTCTATCCCATGCTTGCCCATTTCGATCCTATTTTTGCCAAGTTTCAACCCGTTTTACACCGTGGTTTTGCCTTTTCCGAACTGTTTTTGACCATTTCTAACCTGTTTTGAGCCGTTTTGGCCTATTTCTAGCCCATTTTTGGCCATTTCTAGCCCGTTCCAAGCATTTTTTGGTCTTTTCTAACCCATTTTTTGCCCTATTGAACCCACTTTTTGGCAATTTCATCTATTTCTAGCCCGCTTTTGGCCTTTTCTAACCCCTTTTTACCCACTTCTAACCTGTCTGGAAACATTTTTGGCCATTTCTAAGTCATTTTAAGCCTCTATTTTTCCTTTCCTAACCCATTTCTGTCAATTTCTAACCCGTTTTAAGCCATTTCTTTCCTTTCCTAACCACTTTCTTTCCTGTTTTCAACCATTTTTGTCCCTTTCTGACCTGGTTCTGCCCTTTTCAAACCCGTTTTAAGCCATTCTTGGCAACTTCTAAACACTTTTTCCCATTTCTATCCCATTTTTGGCCATTTGAAGCTCATTTTAAGCCATTTCTGGCCATTTCTAACCTGCTTTTGCCCTTTTCTAGCGACTTTCAAGCCTTCTTTTTTCCCATTTCTTACGCACTCTTGGAAGTTTCAGAAAAGTTTTAGGCCATTTTGGCCATTTCTATTCCATTTTTTCCCACTTCTAACTCCTTTTAAGTCATTTTTTGCTATTTCTAAAGCATTTTTGGCCCATTTCAACCCATTTTAAGCCTTTTTTGCTTTTTTCTAAACAATTTGCCCACTTCTAACCCATTTCAAGCCATTTCTGGCTACTGTTAAGCAACCTTGGCCATTTCTCTCCCTTTTCTGCCAATCTGAAACCCTCTTTAAGCCATTTTTTGCCGTTTCTCTCATATTCTTGCCCACTTTCAACCCTTTTCAAGCCATTTGTTTCCTTTTCGACCTATTTTGTGCCCATTCCTTACCTGTTTTCAGCCATATTTGGCCATTTCTAAACTATTTTTGCCCACTTCAAATCCATTTTTTGCCCATTTCTAATCCATTTTTTGCCCATTTCCAAAATGTTTTATGCTCTTTTTGCCAATTCTAACCCATTTCTTAGCACCTTTCTAACCCGTTTTGAGGAATTTTGGGCCGTTTCTAACCTTTTTTAGGCCACATTGGCCTCTTTCAAAGCCAGTTTTAGCCGTTTCGAAACCACGTTTTCGCACTTCTAAGTCGGTTTAAGTAGGCTTTGGCCATTTCTAACCCCTTTTTGCGCATTTCTAACCCATTTTTAGCCATTATATTCACTTTCCTTACTCATTTTTGCCTATTTCTTGCCCGCTTTCAGCCATCTTGGGCCTTAGCTAACCCATTTTTACTCCCTTCTAACCTGTCTGGAACCTTTTTTGGCCATTTCTCACTCATGTGTACCCATTTCAAAGCCCTATAAAACCATTTTTGGCTATTTCTCAACAATTTTTGACATTTCTATCCCATGCTTGCCCATTTCGATCCTATTTTTGCCAAGTTTCAACCCGTTTTACACCGTGGTTTTGCCTTTTCCGAACTGTTTTTGACCATTTCTAACCTGTTTTGAGCCGTTTTGGCCTATTTCTAGCCCATTTTTGGCCATTTCTAGCCCGTTCCAAGCATTTTTTGGTCTTTTCTAACCCATTTTTTGCCCTATTGAACCCACTTTTTGGCAATTTCATCTATTTGTAGCCCGCTTTTGGCCTTTTCTAACCCATTTTTACCCACTTCTAACCTGTCTGGAAACATTTTTGGCCATTTCTAAGTCATTTTAAGCCTCTATTTTTCCTTTCCTAACCCATTTCTGTCAATTTCTAACCCGTTTTAAGCCATTTCTTTCCTTTCCTAACCACTTTCTTTCCTGTTTTCAACCATTTTTGTCCCTTTCTGACCTGGTTCTGCCCTTTTCAAACCCGTTTTAAGCCATTCTTGGCAACTTCTAAAAACTTTTTCCCATTTCTATCCCATTTTTGGCCATTTGAAGCTCATTTTAAGCCATTTCTGGCCATTTCTAACCTGCTTTTGCCCTTTTCTAGCGACTTTCAAGCCTTCTTTTTTCCCATTTCTTACGCACTCTTGGAAGTTTCAGAAAAGTTTTAGGCCATTTTGGCCATTTCTATTCCATTTTTTCCCACTTCTAACTCCTTTTAAGTCATTTTTTGCTATTTCTAAAGCATTTTTGGCCCATTTCAACCCATTTTAAGCCTTTTTTGCTTTTTTCTAAACAATTTGCCCACTTCTAACCCATTTCAAGCCATTTCTGGCTACTGTTAAGCAACCTTGGCCATTTCTCTCCCTTTTCTGCCAATCTGCAACCCTCTTTAAGCCATTTTTTGCCGTTTCTCTCATATTCTTGCCCACTTTCAACCCTTTTCAAGCCATTTGTTTCCTTTTCGACCGATTTTGTGCCCATTCCTTACCTGTTTTCAGCCATATTTGGCCATTTCTAAACTATTTTTGCCCACTTCAAATCCATTTTTTGCCCATTTCTAATCCATTTTTTGCCCATTTCCAAAATGTTTTATGCTCTTTTTGCCAATTCTAACCCATTTCTTAGCACCTTTCTAACCCGTTTTGAGGAATTTTGGGCCGTTTCTAACCTTTTTTAGGCCACATTGGCCTCTTTCAAAGCCAGTTTTAGCCGTTTCGAAACCACGTTTTTGCACTTCTAAGTCGGTTTAAGTAGGCTTTGGCCATTTCTAACCCCTTTTTGCCCATTTCTAACCCATTTTTAGCCATTATATTCACTTTCCTTACTCATTTTTGCCTATTTCTTGCCCGCTTTCAGCCATCTTGGGCCTTAGCTAACCCATTTTTACTCCCTTCTAACCTGTCTGGAACCATTTTTGGCCATTTCTCACTCATGTGTACCCATTTCTAACCCCGATAAAAACATTTTTGGCTATTTCTCAACAATTTTTGACATTTCTATCCCATGCTTGCCCATTTCGATCCTATTTTTGCCAAGTTTCAACCCGTTTTACACCGTGGTTTTGCCTTTTCCGAACTGTTTTTGACCATTTCTAACCTGTTTTGAGCCGTTTTGGCCTATTTCTAGCCCATTTTTGGCCATTTCTAGCCCGTTCCAAGCATTTTTTGGTCTTTTCTAACCCATTTTTTGCCCTATTGAACCCACTTTTTGGCAATTTCATCTATTTCTAGCCCGCTTTTGGCCTTTTCTAACCCCTTTTTACCCACTTCTAACCTGTCTGGAAACATTTTTGGCCATTTCTAAGTCATTTTAAGCCTCTATTTTTCCTTTCCTAACCCATTTCTGTCAATTTCTAACCCGTTTTAAGCCATTTCTTTCCTTTCCTAACCACTTTCTTTCCTGTTTTCAACCATTTTTGTCCCTTTCTGACCTGGTTCTGCCCTTTTCAAACCCGTTTTAAGCCATTCTTGGCAACTTCTAAACACTTTTTCCCATTTCTATCCCATTTTTGGCCATTTGAAGCTCATTTTAAGCCATTTCTGGCCATTTTTAACCTGCTTTTGCCCTTTTCTAGCGACTTTCAAGCCTTCTTTTTTCCCATTTCTTACGCACTCTTGGAAGTTTCAGAAAAGTTTTAGGCCATTTTGGCCATTTCTATTCCATTTTTTCCCACTTCTAACTCCTTTTAAGTCATTTTTTGCTATTTCTAAAGCATTTTTGGCCCATTTCAACCCATTTTAAGCCTTTTTTTGCTTTTTTCTAAACAATTTGCCCACTTCTAACCCATTTCAAGCCATTTCTGGCTACTGTTAAGCAACCTTGGCCATTTCTCTCCCTTTTCTGCCAATCTGAAACCCTCTTTAAGCCATTTTTTGCCGTTTCTCTCATATTCTTGCCCACTTTCAACCCTTTTCAAGCCATTTGTTTTCTTTTCTACCTATTTTGTGCCCATTCCTTACCTGTTTTCAGCCATATTTGGCCATTTCTAAACTATTTTTGCCCACTTCAAATCCATTTTTTGCCCATTTCTAATCCATTTTTTGCCCATTTCCAAAATGTTTTATGCTCTTTTTGCCAATTCTAACCCATTTCTTAGCACCTTTCTAACCCGTTTTGAGGAATTTTGGGCCGTTTCTAACCTTTTTTAGGCCACATTGGCCTCTTTCAAAGCCAGTTTTAGTCGTTTCGAAACCACGTTTTCGCACTTCTAAGTCGGTTTAAGTAGGCTTTGGCCATTTCTAACCCGTTTTTGCGCATTTCTAACCCATTTTTAGCCATTATATTCACTTTCCTTACTCATTTTTGCCTATTTCTTGCCCGCTTTCAGCCATCTTGGGCCTTAGCTAACCCATTTTTACTCCCTTCTAACCTGTCTGGAACCTTTTTTGGCCTTTTCTCACTCATGTGTACCCATTTCTAAGCCCTATAAAACCATTTTTGGCTATTTCTCAACAATTTTTGACATTTCTATCCCATGCTTGCCCATTTCGATCCTATTTTTGCCAAGTTTCAACCCGTTTTACACCGTGGTTTTGCCTTTTCCGAACTGTTTTTGACCATTTCTAACCTGTTTTGAGCCGTTTTGGCCTATTTCTAGCCCATTTTTGGCCATTTCTAGCCCGTTCCAAGCATTTTTTGGTCTTTTCTAACCCATTTTTTGCCCTATTGAACCCACTTTTTGGCAATTTCATCTATTTCTAGCCCGCTTTTGGCCTTTTCTAACCCCTTTTTACCCACTTCTAACCTGTCTGGAAACATTTTTGGCCATTTCTAAGTCATTTTAAGCCTCTATTTTTCCTTTCCTAACCCATTTCTGTCAATTTCTAACCCGTTTTAAGCCATTTCTTTCCTTTCCTAACCACTTTCTTTCCTGTTTTCAACCATTTTTGTCCCTTTCTGACCTGGTTCTGCCCTTTTCAAACCCGTTTTAAGCCATTCTTGGCAACTTCTAAACACTTTTTCCCATTTCTATCCCATTTTTGGCCATTTGAAGCTCATTTTAAGCCATTTCTGGCCATTTCTAACCTGCTTTTGCCCTTTTCTAGCGACTTTCAAGCCTTCTTTTTTCCCATTTCTTACGCACTCTTGGAAGTTTCAGAAAAGTTTTAGGCCATTTTGGCCATTTCTATTCCATTTTTTCCCACTTCTAACTCCTTTTAAGTCATTTTTTGCTATTTCTAAAGCATTTTTGGCCCATTTCAACCCATTTTAAGCCTTTTTTGCTTTTTTCTAAACAATTTGCCCACTTCTAACCCATTTCAAGCCATTTCTGGCTACTGTTAAGCAACCTTGGCCATTTCTCTCCCTTTTCTGCCAATCTGAAACCCTCTTTAAGCCATTTTTTGCCGTTTCTCTCATATTCTTGCCCACTTTCAACCCTTTTCAAGCCATTTGTTTTCTTTTCTACCTATTTTGTGCCCATTCCTTACCTGTTTTCAGCCATATTTGGCCATTTCTAAACTATTTTTGCCCACTTCAAATCCATTTTTTGCCCATTTCTAATCCATTTTTTGCCCATTTCCAAAATGTTTTATGCTCTTTTTGCCAATTCTAACCCATTTCTTAGCACCTTTCTAACCCGTTTTGAGGAATTTTGGGCCGTTTCTAACCTTTTTTAGGCCACATTGGCCTCTTTCAAAGCCAGTTTTAGTCGTTTCGAAACCACGTTTTCGCACTTCTAAGTCGGTTTAAGTAGGCTTTGGCCATTTCTAACCCGTTTTTGCGCATTTCTAACCCATTTTTAGCCATTATATTCACTTTCCTTACTCATTTTTGCCTATTTCTTGCCCGCTTTCAGCCATCTTGGGCCTTAGCTAACCCATTTTTACTCCCTTCTAACCTGTCTGGAACCTTTTTTGGCCTTTTCTCACTCATGTGTACCCATTTCTAAGCCCTATAAAACCATTTTTGGCTATTTCTCAACAATTTTTGACATTTCTATCCCATGCTTGCCCATTTCGATCCTATTTTTGCCAAGTTTCAACCCGTTTTACACCGTGGTTTTGCCTTTTCCGAACTGTTTTTGACCATTTCTAACCTGTTTTGAGCCGTTTTGGCCTATTTCTAGCCCATTTTTGGCCATTTCTAGCCCGTTCCAAGCATTTTTTGGTCTTTTCTAACCCATTTTTTGCCCTATTGAACCCACTTTTTGGCAATTTCATCTATTTCTAGCCCGCTTTTGGCCTTTTCTAACCCCTTTTTACCCACTTCTAACCTGTCTGGAAACATTTTTGGCCATTTCTAAGTCATTTTAAGCCTCTATTTTTCCTTTCCTAACCCATTTCTGTCAATTTCTAACCCGTTTTAAGCCATTTCTTTCCTTTCCTAACCACTTTCTTTCCTGTTTTCAACCATTTTTGTCCCTTTCTGACCTGGTTCTGCCCTTTTCAAACCCGTTTTAAGCCATTCTTGGCAACTTCTAAACACTTTTTCCCATTTCTATCCCATTTTTGGCCATTTGAAGCTCATTTTAAGCCATTTCTGGCCATTTCTAACCTGCTTTTGCCCTTTTCTAGCGACTTTCAAGCCTTCTTTTTTCCCATTTCTTACGCACTCTTGGAAGTTTCAGAAAAGTTTTAGGCCATTTTGGCCATTTCTATTCCATTTTTTCCCACTTCTAACTCCTTTTAAGTCATTTTTTGCTATTTCTAAAGCATTTTTGGCCCATTTCAACCCATTTTAAGCCTTTTTTGCTTTTTTCTAAACAATTTGCCCACTTCTAACCCATTTCAAGCCATTTCTGGCTACTGTTAAGCAACCTTGGCCATTTCTCTCCCTTTTCTGCCAATCTGAAACCCTCTTTAAGCCATTTTTTGCCGTTTCTCTCATATTCTTGCCCACTTTCAACCCTTTTCAAGCCATTTGTTCCTTTTCGACCTATTTTGTGCCCATTCCTTACCTGTTTTCAGCCATATTTGGCCATTTCTAAAACTATTTTTGCCCACTTCAAATCCATTTTTTGCCCATTTCTAATCCATTTTTTGCCCATTTCCAAAATGTTTTATGCTCTTTTTGCCAATTCTAACCCATTTCTTAGCACCTTTCTAACCCGTTTTGAGGAATTTTGGGCCGTTTCTAACCTTTTTTAGGCCACATTGGCCTCTTTCAAAGCCAGTTTTAGCCGTTTCGAAACCACGTTTTCGCACTTCTAAGTCGGTTTAAGTAGGCTTTGGCCATTTCTAACCCGTTTTTGCGCATTTCTAACCCATTTTTAGCCATTATATTCACTTTCCTTACTCATTTTTGCCTATTTCTTGCCCGCTTTCAGCCATCTTGGGCCTTAGCTAACCCATTTTTACTCCCTTCTAACCTGTCTGGAACCTTTTTTGGCCTTTTCTCACTCATGTGTACCCATTTCTAAGCCCTATAAAACCATTTTTGGCTATTTCTCAACAATTTTTGACATTTCTATCCCATGCTTGCCCATTTCGATCCTATTTTTGCCAAGTTTCAACCCGTTTTACGCCGTGGTTTTGCCTTTTCCGAACTGTTTTTGACCATTTCTAACCTGTTTTGAGCCGTTTTGGCCTATTTCTAGCCCATTTTTGGCCATTTCTAGCCCGTTCCAAGCATTTTTTGGTCTTTTCTAACCCATTTTTTGCCCTATTGAACCCACTTTTTGGCAATTTCATCTATTTCTAGCCCGCTTTTGGCCTTTTCTAACCCATTTTTACCCACTTCTAACCTGTCTGGAAACATTTTTGGCCATTTCTAAGTCATTTTAAGCCTCTATTTTTCCTTTCCTAACCCATTTCTGTCAATTTCTAACCCGTTTTAAGCCATTTCTTTCCTTTCCTAACCACTTTCTTTCCTGTTTTCAACCATTTTTGTCCCTTTCTGACCTGGTTCTGCCCTTTTCAAACCCGTTTTAAGCCATTCTTGGCAACTTCTAAACACTTTTTCCCATTTCTATCCCATTTTTGGCCATTTGAAGCTCATTTTAAGCCATTTCTGGCCATTTCTAACCTGCTTTTGCCCTTTTCTAGCGACTTTCAAGCCTTCTTTTTTCCCATTTCTTACGCACTCTTGGAAGTTTCAGAAAAGTTTTAGGCCATTTTGGCCATTTCTATTCCATTTTTTCCCACTTCTAACTCCTTTTAAGTCATTTTTTGCTATTTCTAAAGCATTTTTGGCCCATTTCAACCCATTTTAAGCCTTTTTTGCTCTTTTCTAAACAATTTGCCCACTTCTAACCCATTTCAAGCCATTTCTGGCTACTGTTAAGCAACCTTGGCCATTTCTCTCCCTTTTCTGCCAATCTGAAACCCTCTTTAAGCCATTTTTTGCCGTTTCTCTCATATTCTTGCCCACTTTCAACCCTTTTCAAGCCATTTGTTTCCTTTTCGACCTATTTTGTGCCCATTCCTTACCTGTTTTCAGCCATATTTGGCCATTTCTAAACTATTTTTGCCCACTTCAAATCCATTTTTTGCCCATTTCTAATCCATTTTTTGCCCATTTCCAAAATGTTTTATGCTCTTTTTGCCAATTCTAACCCATTTCTTAGCACCTTTCTAACCCGTTTTGAGGAATTTTGGGCCGTTTCTAACCTTTTTTAGGCCACATTGGCCTCTTTCAAAGCCAGTTTTAGCCGTTTCGAAGCCACGTTTTCGCACTTCTAAGTCGGTTTAAGTAGGCTTTGGCCATTTCTAACCCGTTTTTGCGCATTTCTAACCCATTTTTAGCCATTATATTCACTTTCCTTACTCATTTTTGCCTATTTCTTGCCCGCTTTCAGCCATCTTGGGCCTTAGCTAACCCATTTTTACTCCCTTCTAACCTGTCTGGAACCTTTTTTGGCCTTTTCTCACTCATGTGTACCCATTTCTAAGCCCTATAAAACCATTTTTGGCTATTTCTCAACAATTTTTGACATTTCTATCCCATGCTTGCCCATTTCGATCCTATTTTTGCCAAGTTTCAACCCGTTTTACGCCGTGGTTTTGCCTTTTCCGAACTGTTTTTGACCATTTCTAACCTGTTTTGAGCCGTTTTGGCCTATTTCTAGCCCATTTTTGGCCATTTCTAGCCCGTTCCAAGCATTTTTTGGTCTTTTCTAACCCATTTTTTGCCCTATTGAACCCACTTTTTGGCAATTTCATCTATTTCTAGCCCGCTTTTGGCCTTTTCTAACCCATTTTTACCCACTTCTAACCTGTCTGGAAACATTTTTGGCCATTTCTAAGTCATTTTAAGCCTCTATTTTTCCTTTCCTAACCCATTTCTGTCAATTTCTAACCCGTTTTAAGCCATTTCTTTCCTTTCCTAACCACTTTCTTTCCTGTTTTCAACCATTTTTGTCCCTTTCTGACCTGGTTCTGCCCTTTTCAAACCCGTTTTAAGCCATTCTTGGCAACTTCTAAACACTTTTTCCCATTTCTATCCCATTTTTGGCCATTTGAAGCTCATTTTAAGCCATTTCTGGCCATTTCTAACCTGCTTTTGCCCTTTTCTAGCGACTTTCAAGCCTTCTTTTTTTCCCATTTCTTACGCACTCTTGGAAGTTTCAGAAAAGTTTTAGGCCATTTTGGCCATTTCTATTCCATTTTTTCCCACTTCTAACTCCTTTTAAGTCATTTTTTGCTATTTCTAAAGCATTTTTGGCCCATTTCAACCCATTTTAAGCCTTTTTTGCTCTTTTCTAAACAATTTGCCCACTTCTAACCCATTTCAAGCCATTTCTGGCTACTGTTAAGCAACCTTGGCCATTTCTCTCCCTTTTCTGCCAATCTGAAACCCTCTTTAAGCCATTTTTTGCCGTTTCTCTCATATTCTTGCCCACTTTCAACCCTTTTCAAGCCATTTGTTTCCTTTTCGACCTATTTTGTGCCCATTCCTTACCTGTTTTCAGCCATATTTGGCCATTTCTAAACTATTTTTGCCCACTTCAAATCCATTTTTTGCCCATTTCTAATCCATTTTTTGCCCATTTCCAAAATGTTTTATGCTCTTTTTGCCAATTCTAACCCATTTCTTAGCACCTTTCTAACCCGTTTTGAGGAATTTTGGGCCGTTTCTAACCTTTTTTAGGCCACATTGGCCTCTTTCAAAGCCAGTTTTAGCCGTTTCGAAGCCACGTTTTCGCACTTCTAAGTCGGTTTAAGTAGGCTTTGGCCATTTCTAACCCGTTTTTGCGCATTTCTAACCCATTTTTAGCCATTATATTCACTTTCCTTACTCATTTTTGCCTATTTCTTGCCCGCTTTCAGCCATCTTGGGCCTTAGCTAACCCATTTTTACTCCCTTCTAACCTGTCTGGAACCTTTTTTGGCCTTTTCTCACTCATGTGTACCCATTTCTAATCCCTATAAAACCATTTTTGGCTATTTCTCAACAATTTTTGACATTTCTATCCCATGCTTGCCCATTTCGATCCTATTTTTGCCAAGTTTCAACCCGTTTTACACCGTGGTTTTGCCTTTTCCGAACTGTTTTTGACCATTTCTAACCTGTTTTGAGCCGTTTTGGCCTATTTCTAGCCCATTTTTGGCCATTTCTAGCCCGTTCCAAGCATTTTTTGGTCTTTTCTAACCCATTTTTTGCCCTATTGAACCCACTTTTTGGCAATTTCATCTATTTCTAGCCCGCTTTTGGCCTTTTCTAACCCCTTTTTACCCACTTCTAACCTGTCTGGAAACATTTTTGGCCATTTCTAAGTCATTTTAAGCCTCTATTTTTCCTTTCCTAACCCATTTCTGTCAATTTCTAACCCGTTTTAAGCCATTTCTTTCCTTTCCTAACCACTTTCTTTCCTGTTTTCAACCATTTTTGTCCCTTTCTGACCTGGTTCTGCCCTTTTCAAACCCGTTTTAAGCCATTCTTGGCAACTTCTAAACACTTTTTCCCATTTCTATCCCATTTTTGGCCATTTGAAGCTCATTTTAAGCCATTTCTGGCCATTTCTAACCTGCTTTTGCCCTTTTCTAGCGACTTTCAAGCCTTCTTTTTTCCCATTTCTTACGCACTCTTGGAAGTTTCAGAAAAGTTTTAGGCCATTTTGGCCATTTCTATTCCATTTTTTCCCACTTCTAACTCCTTTTAAGTCATTTTTTGCTATTTCTAAAGCATTTTTGGCCCATTTCAACCCATTTTAAGCCTTTTTTGCTTTTTTCTAAACAATTTGCCCACTTCTAACCCATTTCAAGCCATTTCTGGCTACTGTTAAGCAACCTTGGCCATTTCTCTCCCTTTTCTGCCAATCTGAAACCCTCTTTAAGCCATTTTTTGCCGTTTCTCTCATATTCTTGCCCACTTTCAACCCTTTTCAAGCCATTTGTTTCCTTTTCGACCTATTTTGTGCCCATTCCTTACCTGTTTTCAGCCATATTTGGCCATTTCTAAACTATTTTTGCCCACTTCAAATCCATTTTTTGCCCATTTCTAATCCATTTTTTGCCCATTTCCAAAATGTTTTATGCTCTTTTTGCCAATTCTAACCCATTTCTTAGCACCTTTCTAACCCGTTTTGAGGAATTTTGGGCCGTTTCTAACCTTTTTTAGGCCACATTGGCCTCTTTCAAAGCCAGTTTTAGCCGTTTCGAAACCACGTTTTCGCACTTCTAAGTCGGTTTAAGTAGGCTTTGGCCATTTCTAACCCGTTTTTGCGCATTTCTAACCCATTTTTAGCCATTATATTCACTTTCCTTACTCATTTTTGCCTATTTCTTGCCCGCTTTCAGCCATCTTGGGCCTTAGCTAACCCATTTTTACTCCCTTCTAACCTGTCTGGAACCTTTTTTGGCCTTTTCTCACTCATGTGTACCCATTTCTAAGCCCTATAAAACCATTTTTGGCTATTTCTCAACAATTTTTGACATTTCTATCCCATGCTTGCCCATTTCGATCCTATTTTTGCCAAGTTTCAACCCGTTTTACGCCGTGGTTTTGCCTTTTCCGAACTGTTTTTGACCATTTCTAACCTGTTTTGAGCCGTTTTGGCCTATTTCTAGCCCATTTTTGGCCATTTCTAGCCCGTTCCAAGCATTTTTTGGTCTTTTCTAACCCATTTTTTGCCCTATTGAACCCACTTTTTGGCAATTTCATCTATTTCTAGCCCGCTTTTGGCCTTTTCTAACCCATTTTTACCCACTTCTAACCTGTCTGGAAACATTTTTGGCCATTTCTAAGTCATTTTAAGCCTCTATTTTTCCTTTCCTAACCCATTTCTGTCAATTTCTAACCCGTTTTAAGCCATTTCTTTCCTTTCCTAACCACTTTCTTTCCTGTTTTCAACCATTTTTGTCCCTTTCTGACCTGGTTCTGCCCTTTTCAAACCCGTTTTAAGCCATTCTTGGCAACTTCTAAACACTTTTTCCCATTTCTATCCCATTTTTGGCCATTTGAAGCTCATTTTAAGCCATTTCTGGCCATTTCTAACCTGCTTTTGCCCTTTTCTAGCGACTTTCAAGCCTTCTTTTTTCCCATTTCTTACGCACTCTTGGAAGTTTCAGAAAAGTTTTAGGCCATTTTGGCCATTTCTATTCCATTTTTTCCCACTTCTAACTCCTTTTAAGTCATTTTTTGCTATTTCTAAAGCATTTTTGGCCCATTTCAACCCATTTTAAGCCTTTTTTGCTCTTTTCTAAACAATTTGCCCACTTCTAACCCATTTCAAGCCATTTCTGGCTACTGTTAAGCAACCTTGGCCATTTCTCTCCCTTTTCTGCCAATCTGAAACCCTCTTTAAGCCATTTTTTGCCGTTTCTCTCATATTCTTGCCCACTTTCAACCCTTTTCAAGCCATTTGTTTCCTTTTCGACCTATTTTGTGCCCATTCCTTACCTGTTTTCAGCCATATTTGGCCATTTCTAAACTATTTTTGCCCACTTCAAATCCATTTTTTGCCCATTTCTAATCCATTTTTTGCCCATTTCCAAAATGTTTTATGCTCTTTTTGCCAATTCTAACCCATTTCTTAGCACCTTTCTAACCCGTTTTGAGGAATTTTGGGCCGTTTCTAACCTTTTTTAGGCCACATTGGCCTCTTTCAAAGCCAGTTTTAGCCGTTTCGAAACCACGTTTTCGCACTTCTAAGTCGGTTTAAGTAGGCTTTGGCCATTTCTAACCCCTTTTTGCCCATTTCTAACCCATTTTTAGCCATTATATTCACTTTCCTTACTCATTTTTGCCTATTTCTTGCCCGCTTTCAGCCATCTTGGGCCTTAGCTAACCCATTTTTACTCCCTTCTAACCTGTCTGGAACCTTTTTTGGCCTTTTCTCACTCATGTGTACCCATTTCTAAGCCCTATAAAACCATTTTTGGCTATTTCTCAACAATTTTTGACATTTCTATCCCATGCTTGCCCATTTCGATCCTATTTTTGCCAAGTTTCAACCCGTTTTACACCGTGGTTTTGCCTTTTCCGAACTGTTTTTGACCATTTCTAACCTGTTTTGAGCCGTTTTGGCCTATTTCTAGCCCATTTTTGGCCATTTCTAGCCCGTTCCAAGCATTTTTTGGTCTTTTCTAACCCATTTTTTGCCCTATTGAACCCACTTTTTGGCAATTTCATCTATTTCTAGCCCGCTTTTGGCCTTTTCTAACCCCTTTTTACCCACTTCTAACCTGTCTGGAAACATTTTTGGCCATTTCTAAGTCATTTTAAGCCTCTATTTTTCCTTTCCTAACCCATTTCTGTCAATTTCTAACCCGTTTTAAGCCATTTCTTTCCTTTCCTAACCACTTTCTTTCCTGTTTTCAACCATTTTTGTCCCTTTCTGACCTGGTTCTGCCCTTTTCAAACCCGTTTTTAAGCCATTCTTGGCAACTTCTAAACACTTTTTCCCATTTCTATCCCATTTTTGGCCATTTGAAGCTCATTTTAAGCCATTTCTGGCCATTTCTAACCTGCTTTTGCCCTTTTCTAGCGACTTTCAAGCCTTCTTTTTTCCCATTTCTTACGCACTCTTGGAAGTTTCAGAAAGTTTTAGGCCATTTTGGCCATTTCTATTCCATTTTTTCCCACTTCTAACTCCTTTTAAGTCATTTTTTGCTATTTCTAAAGCATTTTTGGCCCATTTCAACCCATTTTAAGCCTTTTTTGCTCTTTTCTAAACAATTTGCCCACTTCTAACCCATTTCAAGCCATTTCTGGCTACTGTTAAGCAACCTTGGCCATTTCTCTCCCTTTTCTGCCAATCTGAAACCCTCTTTAAGCCATTTTTTGCCGTTTCTCTCATATTCTTGCCCACTTTCAACCCTTTTCAAGCCATTTGTTTCCTTTTCGACCTATTTTGTGCCCATTCCTTACCTGTTTTCAGCCATATTTGGCCATTTCTAAACTATTTTTGCCCACTTCAAATCCATTTTTTGCCCATTTCTAATCCATTTTTTGCCCATTTCCAAAATGTTTTATGCTCTTTTTGCCAATTCTAACCCATTTCTTAGCACCTTTCTAACCCGTTTTGAGGAATTTTGGGCCGTTTCTAACCTTTTTTAGGCCACATTGGCCTCTTTCAAAGCCAGTTTTAGCCGTTTCGAAACCACGTTTTCGCACTTCTAAGTCGGTTTAAGTAGGCTTTGGCCATTTCTAACCCGTTTTTGCGCATTTCTAACCCATTTTTAGCCATTATATTCACTTTCCTTACTCATTTTTGCCTATTTCTTGCCCGCTTTCAGCCATCTTGGGCCTTAGCTAACCCATTTTTACTCCCTTCTAACCTGTCTGGAACCTTTTTTGGCCTTTTCTCACTCATGTGTACCCATTTCTAAGCCCTATAAAACCATTTTTGGCTATTTCTCAACAATTTTTGACATTTCTATCCCATGCTTGCCCATTTCGATCCTATTTTTGCCAAGTTTCAACCCGTTTTACACCGTGGTTTTGCCTTTTCCGAACTGTTTTTGACCATTTCTAACCTGTTTTGAGCCGTTTTGGCCTATTTCTAGCCCATTTTTGGCCATTTCTAGCCCGTTCCAAGCATTTTTTGGTCTTTTCTAACCCATTTTTTGCCCTATTGAACCCACTTTTTGGCAATTTCATCTATTTCTAGCCCGCTTTTGGCCTTTTCTAACCCATTTTTACCCACTTCTAACCTGTCTGGAAACATTTTTGGCCATTTCTAAGTCATTTTAAGCCTCTATTTTTCCTTTCCTAACCCATTTCTGTCAATTTCTAACCCGTTTTAAGCCATTTCTTTCCTTTCCTAACCACTTTCTTTCCTGTTTTCAACCATTTTTGTCCCTTTCTGACCTGGTTCTGCCCTTTTCAAACCCGTTTTAAGCCATTCTTGGCAACTTCTAAACACTTTTTCCCATTTCTATCCCATTTTTGCCCATTTGACACTCATTTTAAACCTTTTTTGGCCATTTCTAACCTGCTTCTGCACTTTTCTAACTACTTTCAAGCCTTCTTTTTTCCCATTTCTTACGCACTCTTGGAAGTTTCAGAAAAGTTTTAGGCAATTTTGGCCATTTCTATTCCATTTTTTCCCACTTCAAACTCCTTTTAAGTCATTTTTTGCTATTTCTAAAGCATTTTTGGCCCATTTCAACCCATTTTAAGCCTTTTTTGCTTTTTTCTAAACAATTTGCCCACTTCTAACCCATTTCAAGCCATTTCTGGCTACTGTTAAGCAACCTTGGCCATTTCTCTCCCTTTTCTGCCAATCTGAAACCCTCTTTAAGCCATTTTTTGCCGTTTCTCTCATATTCTTGCCCACTTTCAACCCTTTTCAAGCCATTTGTTTCCTTTTCGACCTATTTTGTGCCCATTCCTTACCTGTTTTCAGCCATATTTGGCCATTTCTAAACTATTTTTGCCCACTTCAAATCCATTTTTTGCCCATTTCTAATCCATTTTTTGCCCATTTCCAAAATGTTTTATGCTCTTTTTGCCAATTCTAACCCATTTCTTAGCACCTTTCTAACCCGTTTTGAGGAATTTTGGGCCGTTTCTAACCTTTTTTAGGCCACATTGGCCTCTTTCAAAGCCAGTTTTAGCCGTTTCGAAACCACGTTTTCGCACTTCTAAGTCGGTTTAAGTAGGCTTTGGCCATTTCTAACCCGTTTTTGCGCATTTCTAACCCATTTTTAGCCATTATATTCACTTTCCTTGCTCATTTTTGCCTATTTCTTGCCCGCTTTCAGCCATCTTGGGCCTTAGCTAACCCATTTTTACTCCCTTCTAACCTGTCTGGAACCTTTTTTGGCCTTTTCTCACTCATGTGTACCCATTTCTAAGCCCTATAAAACCATTTTTGGCTATTTCTCAACAATTTTTGACATTTCTATCCCATGCTTGCCCATTTCGATCCTATTTTTGCCAAGTTTCAACCCGTTTTACACCGTGGTTTTGCCTTTTCCGAACTGTTTTTGACCATTTCTAACCTGTTTTGAGCCGTTTTGGCCTATTTCTAGCCCATTTTTGGCCATTTCTAGCCCGTTCCAAGCATTTTTTGGTCTTTTCTAACCCATTTTTTTGCCCTATTGAACCCACTTTTTGGCAATTTCATCTATTTCTAGCCCGCTTTTGGCCTTTTCTAACCCCTTTTTACCCACTTCTAACCTGTCTGGAAACATTTTTGGCCATTTCTAAGTCATTTTAAGCCTCTATTTTTCCTTTCCTAACCCATTTCTGTCAATTTCTAACCCGTTTTAAGCCATTTCTTTCCTTTCCTAACCACTTTCTTTCCTGTTTTCAACCATTTTTGTCCCTTTCTGACCTGGTTCTGCCCTTTTCAAACCCGTTTTAAGCCATTCTTGGCAACTTCTAAACACTTTTTCCCATTTCTATCCCATTTTTGCCCATTTGACACTCATTTTAAACCTTTTTTGGCCATTTCTAACCTGCTTCTGCACTTTTCTAACTACTTTCAAGCCTTCTTTTTTCCCATTTCTTACGCACTCTTGGAAGTTTCAGAAAAGTTTTAGGCAATTTTGGCCATTTCTATTCCATTTTTTCCCACTTCAAACTCCTTTTAAGTCATTTTTTGCTATTTCTAAAGCATTTTTGGCCCATTTCAACCCATTTTAAGCCTTTTTTGCTTTTTTCTAAACAATTTGCCCACTTCTAACCCATTTCAAGCCATTTCTGGCTACTGTTAAGCAACCTTGGCCATTTCTCTCCCTTTTCTGCCAATCTGAAACCCTCTTTAAGCCATTTTTTGCCGTTTCTCTCATATTCTTGCCCACTTTCAACCCTTTTCAAGCCATTTGTTTCCTTTTCGACCTATTTTGTGCCCATTCCTTACCTGTTTTCAGCCATATTTGGCCATTTCTAAACTATTTTTGCCCACTTCAAATCCATTTTTTGCCCATTTCTAATCCATTTTTTGCCCATTTCCAAAATGTTTTATGCTCTTTTTGCCAATTCTAACCCATTTCTTAGCACCTTTCTAACCCGTTTTGAGGAATTTTGGGCCGTTTCTAACCTTTTTTAGGCCACATTGGCCTCTTTCAAAGCCAGTTTTAGCCGTTTCGAAACCACGTTTTCGCACTTCTAAGTCGGTTTAAGTAGGCTTTGGCCATTTCTAACCCGTTTTTGCGCATTTCTAACCCATTTTTAGCCATTATATTCACTTTCCTTGCTCATTTTTGCCTATTTCTTGCCCGCTTTCAGCCATCTTGGGCCTTAGCTAACCCATTTTTACTCCCTTCTAACCTGTCTGGAACCTTTTTTGGCCTTTTCTCACTCATGTGTACCCATTTCTAAGCCCTATAAAACCATTTTTGGCTATTTCTCAACAATTTTTGACATTTCTATCCCATGCTTGCCCATTTCGATCCTATTTTTGCCAAGTTTCAACCCGTTTTACACCGTGGTTTTGCCTTTTCCGAACTGTTTTTGACCATTTCTAACCTGTTTTGAGCCGTTTTGGCCTATTTCTAGCCCATTTTTGGCCATTTCTAGCCCGTTCCAAGCATTTTTTGGTCTTTTCTAACCCATTTTTTTGCCCTATTGAACCCACTTTTTGGCAATTTCATCTATTTCTAGCCCGCTTTTGGCCTTTTCTAACCCCTTTTTACCCACTTCTAACCTGTCTGGAAACATTTTTGGCCATTTCTAAGTCATTTTAAGCCTCTATTTTTCCTTTCCTAACCCATTTCTGTCAATTTCTAACCCGTTTTAAGCCATTTCTTTCCTTTCCTAACCTATTTCTTTCCTTTCCTAACCACTTTCTTTCCTGTTTTCAACCATTTTGTCCCTTTCTGACCTGGTTCTGCCTTTTCAAACCCGTTTTAAGCCATTCTTGGCAACTTCTAAACACTTTTTCCCATTTCTATCCCATTTTTGCCCATTTGACACTCATTTTAAACCTTTTTTGGCCATTTCTAACCTGCTTCTGCACTTTTCTAACTACTTTCAAGCCTTCTTTTTTCCCATTTCTTACGCACTCTTGGAAGTTTCAGAAAAGTTTTAGGCAATTTTGGCCATTTCTATTCCATTTTTTCCCACTTCAAACTCCTTTTAAGTCATTTTTGCTATTTCTAAAGCATTTTTGGCCCATTTCAACCCATTTTAAGCCTTTTTTGCTCTTTTCTAAACAATTTGCCCACTTCTAACCCATTTCAAGCCATTTCTGGCTACTGTTAAGCAACCTTGGCCATTTCTCTCCCTTTTCTGCAATCTGAAACCCTCTTTAAGCCATTTTTTGCCGTTTCTCTCATATTCTCGCCCACTTTCAACCCTTTTCAAGCCATTTGTTTCCTTTTCGACCTATTTTGTGCCCATTCCTTACCTGTTTTCAGCCATATTTGGCCATTTCTAAACTATTTTTGCCCACTTCAAATCCATTTTTTGCCCATTTCTAATCCATTTTTTGCCCATTTCCAAAATGTTTTATGCTCTTTTTGCCATTCTAACCCATTTCTTAGCACCTTTCTAACCCGTTTGAGGAATTTTGGGCCGTTTCTAACCTTTTTTAGGCCACATTGGCCTCTTTCAAAGCCAGTTTTAGCCGTTTCGAAACCACGTTTTCGCACTTCTAAGTCGGTTTAAGTAGGCTTTGGCCATTTCTAACCCGTTTTTGCGCATTTCTAACCCATTTTTAGCCATTATATTCACTTTCCTTGCTCATTTTTGCCTATTTCTTGCCCGCTTTCAGCCATCTTGGGCCTTAGCTAACCATTTTTACTCCCTTCTAACCTGTCTGGAACCTTTTTTGGCCTTTTCTCACTCATGTGTACCCATTTCTAAGCCCTATAAAACCATTTTTGGCTATTTCTCAACAATTTTTGACATTTCTATCCCATGCTTGCCCATTTCGATCCTATTTTTGCCATGTTTCAACCCGTTTTACACCGTGGTTTTGCCTTTTCCGAACTGTTTTTGACCATTTCTAACCTGTTTTGAGCCGTTTTGGCCTATTTCTAGCCCATTTTTGGCCATTTCTAGCCGTTCCAAGCATTTTTTGGTCTTTTCTAACCCATTTTTTTGCCCTATTGAACCCACTTTTTGGCAATTTCATCTATTTCTAGCCCGCTTTTGGCCTTTTCTAACCCCTTTTTACCCACTTCTAACCTGTCTGGAAACATTTTTGGCCATTTCTAAGTCATTTTAAGCCTCTATTTTTCCTTTCCTAACCCATTTCTGTCAATTTCTAACCCGTTTTAAGCCATTTCTTTCCTTTCCTAACCACTTTCTTTCCTGTTTCAACCATTTTTGTCCCTTTCTGACCTGGTTCTGCCCTTTTCAAACCCGTTTTAAGCCATTCTTGGCAATTTCTAAACACTTTTTCCCATTTCTATCCCATTTTTGCCCATTTGACACTCGTTTTAAGCCATTTTTGGCCATTTCTAACCTGCTTTTGCCCTTTTCTAGCGACTTTCAAGCCTTCTTTTTTCCATTTCTTACGCACTCTTGGAAGTTTCAGAAAAGTTTTAGGCCATTTTGGCCAATTCTATTCCATTTTTTCCCACTTCTAACTCCTTTTAAGTCATTTTTTGCTATTTCTAAAGCATTTTTAGCCCATTTCAACCCATTTTAATCTTTTTTTGCTTTTTTCTAAACAATTTGCCCACTTCTAACCCATTTCAAGCCATTTCTGTCTACTGTTAAGCAACCTTGGCCATTTCTCTCCCTTTTCTGCCAATCTGCAACCCTCTTTAAGCCATTTTTTGCCGTTTCTCTCATATTCTTGCCCACTTTCAACCCTTTTCAAGCCATTTGTTTCCTTTTCGACCTATTTTGTGCCCATTCCTTACCTGTTTTCAGCCATATTTGGCCATTTCTAAACTATTTTTGCCCACTTCAAATCCATTTTTTGCCCATTTCTAATCCATTTTTTGCCCATTTCCAAAATGTTTTATGCTCTTTTTGCCAATTCTAACCCATTTCTTAGCACCTTTCTAACCCGTTTTGAGGAATTTTGGGCCGTTTCTAACCTTTTTTAGGCCACATTGGCCTCTTTCAAAGCCAGTTTTAGCCGTTTCGAAACCACGTTTTCGCACTTCTAAGTCGGTTTAAGTAGGCTTTGGCCATTTCTAACCCCTTTTTGCCCATTTCTAACCCATTTTTAGCCATTATATTCACTTTCCTTACTCATTTTTGCCTATTTCTTGCCCGCTTTCAGCCATCTTGGGCCTTAGCTAACCCATTTTTACTCCCTTCTAACCTGTCTGGAACCATTTTTGGCCATTTCTCACTCATGTGTACCCATTTCTAACCCCGATAAAAACATTTTTGGCTATTTCTCAACAATTTTTGACATTTCTATCCCATGCTTGCCCATTTCGATCCTATTTTTGCCAAGTTTCAACCCGTTTTACACCGTGGTTTTGCCTTTTCCGAACTGTTTTTGACCATTTCTAACCTGTTTTGAGCCGTTTTGGCCTATTTCTAGCCCATTTTTGGCCATTTCTAGCCCGTTCCAAGCATTTTTTGGTCTTTTCTAACCCATTTTTTGCCCTATTGAACCCACTTTTTGGCAATTTCATCTATTTCTAGCCCGCTTTTGGCCTTTTCTAACCCCTTTTTACCCACTTCTAACCTGTCTGGAAACATTTTTGGCCATTTCTAAGTCATTTTAAGCCTCTATTTTTCCTTTCCTAACCCATTTCTGTCAATTTCTAACCCGTTTTAAGCCATTTCTTTCCTTTCCTAACCACTTTCTTTCCTGTTTTCAACCATTTTTGTCCCTTTCTGACCTGGTTCTGCCCTTTTCAAACCCGTTTTAAGCCATTCTTGGCAACTTCTAAACACTTTTTCCCATTTCTATCCCATTTTTGGCCATTTGAAGCTCATTTTAAGCCATTTCTGGCCATTTTTAACCTGCTTTTGCCCTTTTCTAGCGACTTTCAAGCCTTCTTTTTCCCATTTCTTACGCACTCTTGGAAGTTTCAGAAAAGTTTTAGGCCATTTTGGCCATTTCTATTCCATTTTTTCCCACTTCTAACTCCTTTTAAGTCATTTTTTGCTATTTCTAAAGCATTTTTGGCCCATTTCAACCCATTTTAAGCCTTTTTTGCTTTTTTCTAAACAATTTGCCCACTTCTAACCCATTTCAAGCCATTTCTGGCTACTGTTAAGCAACCTTGGCCATTTCTCTCCCTTTTCTGCCAATCTGAAACCCTCTTTAAGCCATTTTTTGCCGTTTCTCTCATATTCTTGCCCACTTTCAACCCTTTTCAAGCCATTTGTTTTCTTTTCTACCTATTTTGTGCCCATTCCTTACCTGTTTTCAGCCATATTTGGCCATTTCTAAACTATTTTTGCCCACTTCAAATCCATTTTTTGCCCATTTCTAATCCATTTTTTGCCCATTTCCAAAATGTTTTATGCTCTTTTTGCCAATTCTAACCCATTTCTTAGCACCTTTCTAACCGTTTTGAGGAATTTTGGGGCCGTTTCTAACCTTTTTTAGGCCACATTGGCCTCTTTCAAAGCCAGTTTTAGTCGTTTCGAAACCACGTTTTCGCACTTCTAAGTCGGTTTAAGTAGGCTTTGGCCATTTCTAACCCCTTTTTGCGCATTTCTAACCCATTTTTAGCCATTATATTCACTTTCCTTACTCATTTTTGCCTATTTCTTGCCCGCTTTCAGCCATCTTGGGCCTTAGCTAACCCATTTTTACTCCCTTCTAACCTGTCTGGAACCTTTTTTGGCCTTTTCTCACTCATGTGTACCCATTTCTAAGCCCTATAAAACCATTTTTGGCTATTTCTCAACAATTTTTGACATTTCTATCCCATGCTTGCCCATTTCGATCCTATTTTTGCCAAGTTTCAACCCGTTTTACACCGTGGTTTTGCCTTTTCCGAACTGTTTTTGACCATTTCTAACCTGTTTTGAGCCGTTTTGGCCTATTTCTAGCCCATTTTTGGCCATTTCTAGGCCCGTTCCAAGCATTTTTTGGTCTTTTCTAACCCATTTTTTGCCCTATTGAACCCACTTTTTGGCAATTTCATCTATTTCTAGCCCGCTTTTGGCCTTTTCTAACCCCTTTTTACCCACTTCTAACCTGTCTGGAAACATTTTTGGCCATTTCTAAGTCATTTTAAGCCTCTATTTTTCCTTTCCTAACCCATTTCTGTCAATTTCTAACCCGTTTTAAGCCATTTCTTTCCTTTCCTAACCACTTTCTTTCCTGTTTTCAACCATTTTTGTCCCTTTCTGACCTGGTTCTGCCCTTTTCAAACCGTTTTAAGCCATTCTTGGCAACTTCTAAACACTTTTTCCCATTTCTATCCCATTTTTGGCCATTTGAAGCTCATTTTAAGCCATTTCTGGCCATTTCTAACCTGCTTTTGCCCTTTTCTAGCGACTTTCAAGCCTTCTTTTTTCCATTTCTTACGCACTCTTGGAAGTTTCAGAAAAGTTTTAGGCCATTTTGGCCATTTCTATTCCATTTTTTTCCCACTTCTAACTCCTTTTAAGTCATTTTTTGCTATTTCTAAAGCATTTTTGGCCCATTTCAACCCATTTTAAGCCTTTTTTGCTTTTTTCTAAACAATTTGCCCACTTCTAACCCATTTCAAGCCATTTCTGGCTACTGTTAAGCAACCTTGGCCATTTCTCTCCCTTTTCTGCCAATCTGAAACCCTCTTTAAGCCATTTTTTGCCGTTTCTCTCATATTCTTGCCCACTTTCAACCCTTTTCAAGCCATTTGTTTCCTTTTCGACCTATTTTGTGCCCATTCCTTACCTGTTTTCAGCCATATTTGGCCATTTCTAAACTATTTTTGCCCACTTCAAATCCATTTTTTGCCCATTTCTAATCCATTTTTGCCCATTTCCAAAATGTTTTATGCTCTTTTTGCAATTCTAACCCATTTCTTAGCACCTTTCTAACCCGTTTTGAGGATTTTGGGCCGTTTCTAACCTTTTTTAGGCCACATTGGCCTCTTTCAAAGCCAGTTTAGCCGTTTCGAAACCACGTTTTCGCACTTCTAAGTCGGTTTAAGTAGGCTTTGGCCATTTCTAACCCGTTTTTGCGCATTTCTAACCCATTTTTAGCCATTATATTCACTTTCCTTACTCATTTTTGCCTATTTCTTGCCCGCTTTCAGCCATCTTGGGCCTTAGCTAACCCATTTTTACTCCCTTCTAACCTGTCTGGAACCTTTTTTGGCCTTTTCTCACTCATGTGTACCCATTTCTAAGCCCTATAAAACCATTTTTGGCTATTTCTCAACAATTTTTGACATTTCTATCCCATGCTTGCCCATTTCGATCCTATTTTTGCCAAGTTTCAACCCGTTTTACGCCGTGGTTTTGCCTTTTCCGAACTGTTTTTGACCATTTCTAACCTGTTTTGAGCCGTTTTTGGCCTATTTCTAGCCCATTTTTGGCCATTTCTAGCCCGTTCCAAGCATTTTTTGGTCTTTTCTAACCCATTTTTTGCCCTATTGAACCCACTTTTTGGCAATTTCATCTATTTCTAGCCCGCTTTTGGCCTTTTCTAACCCATTTTTACCCACTTCTAACCTGTCTGGAAACATTTTTGGCCATTTCTAAGTCATTTTAAGCCTCTATTTTTCCTTTCCTAACCCATTTCTGTCAATTTCTAACCCGTTTTAAGCCATTTCTTTCCTTTCCTAACCACTTTCTTTCCTGTTTTCAACCATTTTTGTCCCTTTCTGACCTGGTTCTGCCCTTTTCAAACCCGTTTTAAGCCATTCTTGGCAACTTCTAAACACTTTTTTCCCATTTCTATCCCATTTTGGCCATTTGAAGCTCATTTTAAGCCATTTCTGGCCATTTCTAACCTGCTTTTGCCCTTTTCTAGCGACTTTCAAGCCTTCTTTTTTCCCATTTCTTACGCACTCTTGGAAGTTTCAGAAAAGTTTTAGGCCATTTTGGCCATTTCTATTCCATTTTTTCCCACTTCTAACTCCTTTTAAGTCATTTTTTGCTATTTCTAAAGCATTTTTGGCCCATTTCAACCCATTTTAAGCCTTTTTTGCTCTTTTCTAAACAATTTGCCCACTTCTAACCCATTTCAAGCCATTTCTGGCTACTGTTAAGCAACCTTGGCCATTTCTCTCCCTTTTCTGCCAATCTGAAACCCTCTTTAAGCCATTTTTGCCGTTTCTCTCATATTCTTGCCCACTTTCAACCCTTTTCAAGCCATTTGTTTCCTTTTCGACCTATTTTGTGCCCATTCCTTACCTGTTTTCAGCCATATTTGGCCATTTCTAAACTATTTTGCCCACTTCAAATCCATTTTTTGCCCATTTCTAATCCATTTTTTGCCCATTTCCAAAATGTTTTATGCTCTTTTTGCCAATTCTAACCCATTTCTTAGCACCTTTCTAACCCGTTTTGAGGAATTTTGGGCCGTTTCTAACCTTTTTTAGGCCACATTGGCCTCTTTCAAAGCCAGTTTTAGCCGTTTCGAAACCACGTTTTCGCACTTCTAAGTCGGTTTAAGTAGGCTTTGGCCATTTCTAACCCGTTTTGCGCATTTCTAACCCATTTTTAGCCATTATATTCACTTTCCTTACTCATTTTTGCCTATTTCTTGCCCGCTTTCAGCCATCTTGGGCCTTAGCTAACCCATTTTACTCCCTTCTAACCTGTCTGGAACCTTTTTTGGCCTTTTCTCACTCATGTGTACCCATTTCTAAGCCCTATAAAACCATTTTTGGCTATTTCTCAACAATTTTTGACATTTCTATCCCATGCTTGCCCATTTCGATCCTATTTTTGCCAAGTTTCAACCCGTTTTACACCGTGGTTTTGCCTTTCCGAACTGTTTTTGACCATTTCTAACCTGTTTTGAGCCGTTTTGGCCTATTTCTAGCCCATTTTTGGCCATTTCTAGCCCGTTCCAAGCATTTTTTGGTCTTTTCTAACCCATTTTTTGCCCTATTGAACCCACTTTTTGGCAATTTCATCTATTTCTAGCCCGCTTTTGGCCTTTTCTAACCCATTTTTACCCACTTCTAACCTGTCTGGAAACATTTTTGGCCATTTCTAAGTCATTTTAAGCCTCTATTTTTCCTTTCCTAACCCATTTCTGTCAATTTCTAACCCGTTTTAAGCCATTTCTTTCCTTTCCTAACCACTTTCTTTCCTGTTTCAACCATTTTTGTCCCTTTCTGACCTGGTTCTGCCCTTTTCAAACCCGTTTTAAGCCATTCTTGGCAACTTCTAAACACTTTTTCCCATTTCTATCCCATTTTTGCCCATTTGACACTCATTTTAAACCTTTTTTGGCCATTTCTAACCTGCTTCTGCACTTTTCTAACTACTTTCAAGCCTTCTTTTTTCCCATTTCTTACGCACTCTTGGAAGTTTCAGAAAAGTTTTAGGCAATTTTGGCCATTTCTATTCCATTTTTTCCCACTTCAAACTCCTTTTAAGTCATTTTTTGCTATTTCTAAAGCATTTTTGGCCCATTTCAACCATTTTAAGCCTTTTTTGCTTTTTTCTAAACAATTTGCCCACTTCTAACCCATTTCAAGCCATTTCTGGCTACTGTTAAGCAACCTTGGCATTTCTCTCCCTTTTCTGCCAATCTGAAACCCTCTTTAAGCCATTTTTTGCCGTTTCTCTCATATTCTTGCCCACTTTCAACCCTTTTCAAGCCATTTGTTTCCTTTTCGACCTATTTTGTGCCCATTCCTTACCTGTTTTCAGCCATATTTGGCCATTTCTAAACTATTTTTGCCCACTTCAAATCATTTTTTGCCCATTTCTAATCCATTTTTTGCCCATTTCCAAAATGTTTATGCTCTTTTTGCCAATTCTAACCATTTCTTAGCACCTTTCTAACCCGTTTTGAGGAATTTTGGGCCGTTTCTAACCTTTTTTAGGCCACATTGGCCTCTTTCAAAGCCAGTTTTAGCCGTTTCGAAACCACGTTTTCGCACTTCTAAGTCGGTTTAAGTAGGCTTTGGCCATTTCTAACCCGTTTTTGCGCATTTCTAACCCATTTTTAGCCATTATATTCACTTTCCTTGCTCATTTTTGCCTATTTCTTGCCCGCTTTCAGCCATCTTGGGCCTTAGCTAACCCATTTTTACTCCCTTCTAACCTGTCTGGAACCTTTTTTGGCCTTTTCTCACTCATGTGTACCCATTTCTAAGCCCTATAAAACCATTTTTGGCTATTTCTCAACAATTTTTGACATTTCTATCCCATGCTTGCCCATTTCGATCCTATTTTTGCCAAGTTTCAACCCGTTTTACACCGTGGTTTTGCCTTTTCCGAACTGTTTTTGACCATTTCTAACCTGTTTTGAGCCGTTTTGGCCTATTTCTAGCCCATTTTTGGCCATTTCTAGCCCGTTCCAAGCATTTTTTGGTCTTTTCTAACCCATTTTTTTGCCCTATTGAACCCACTTTTTGGCAATTTCATCTATTTCTAGCCCGCTTTTGGCCTTTTCTAACCCCTTTTTACCCACTTCTAACCTGTCTGGAAACATTTTTGGCCATTTCTAAGTCATTTTAAGCCTCTATTTTTCCTTTCCTAACCCATTTCTGTCAATTTCTAACCCGTTTTAAGCCATTTCTTTCCTTTCCTAACCACTTTCTTTCCTGTTTTCAACCATTTTTGTCCCTTTCTGACCTGGTTCTGCCCTTTTCAAACCCGTTTTAAGCCATTCTTGGCAACTTCTAAACACTTTTTCCCATTTCTATCCCATTTTTGCCCATTTGACACTCATTTTAAACCTTTTTTGGCCATTTCTAACCTGCTTCTGCACTTTTCTAACTACTTTCAAGCCTTCTTTTTTCCCATTTCTTACGCACTCTTGGAAGTTTCAGAAAAGTTTTAGGCAATTTTGGCCATTTCTATTCCATTTTTTCCCACTTCAAACTCCTTTTAAGTCATTTTTTGCTATTTCTAAAGCATTTTTGGCCCATTTCAACCCATTTTAAGCCTTTTTTGCTTTTTTCTAAACAATTTGCCCACTTCTAACCCATTTCAAGCCATTTCTGGCTACTGTTAAGCAACCTTGGCCATTTCTCTCCCTTTTCTGCCAATCTGAAACCCTCTTTAAGCCATTTTTTGCCGTTTCTCTCATATTCTTGCCCACTTTCAACCCTTTTCAAGCCATTTGTTTCCTTTTCGACCTATTTTGTGCCCATTCCTTACCTGTTTTCAGCCATATTTGGCCATTTCTAAACTATTTTTGCCCACTTCAAATCCATTTTTTGCCCATTTCTAATCCATTTTTTGCCCATTTCCAAAATGTTTTATGCTCTTTTTGCCAATTCTAACCCATTTCTTAGCACCTTTCTAACCCGTTTTGAGGAATTTTGGGCCGTTTCTAACCTTTTTTAGGCCACATTGGCCTCTTTCAAAGCCAGTTTTAGCCGTTTCGAAACCACGTTTTCGCACTTCTAAGTCGGTTTAAGTAGGCTTTGGCCATTTCTAACCCGTTTTTGCGCATTTCTAACCCATTTTTAGCCATTATATTCACTTTCCTTGCTCATTTTTGCCTATTTCTTGCCCGCTTTCAGCCATCTTGGGCCTTAGCTAACCCATTTTTACTCCCTTCTAACCTGTCTGGAACCTTTTTTGGCCTTTTCTCACTCATGTGTACCCATTTCTAAGCCCTATAAAACCATTTTTGGCTATTTCTCAACAATTTTTGACATTTCTATCCCATGCTTGCCCATTTCGATCCTATTTTTGCCAAGTTTCAACCCGTTTTACACCGTGGTTTTGCCTTTTCCGAACTGTTTTTGACCATTTCTAACCTGTTTTGAGCCGTTTTGGCCTATTTCTAGCCCATTTTTGGCCATTTCTAGCCCGTTCCAAGCATTTTTTGGTCTTTTCTAACCCATTTTTTTGCCCTATTGAACCCACTTTTTGGCAATTTCATCTATTTCTAGCCCGCTTTTGGCCTTTTCTAACCCCTTTTTACCCACTTCTAACCTGTCTGGAAACATTTTTGGCCATTTCTAAGTCATTTTAAGCCTCTATTTTTCCTTTCCTAACCCATTTCTGTCAATTTCTAACCCGTTTTAAGCCATTTCTTTCCTTTCCTAACCACTTTCTTTCCTGTTTTCAACCATTTTTGTCCCTTTCTGACCTGGTTCTGCCCTTTTCAAACCCGTTTTAAGCCATTCTTGGCAACTTCTAAACACTTTTTCCCATTTCTATCCCATTTTTGCCCATTTGACACTCATTTTAAACCTTTTTTGGCCATTTCTAACCTGCTTCTGCACTTTTCTAACTACTTTCAAGCCTTCTTTTTTCCCATTTCTTACGCACTCTTGGAAGTTTCAGAAAAGTTTTAGGCAATTTTGGCCATTTCTATTCATTTTTTCCCACTTCAAACTCCTTTTAAGTCATTTTTTGCTATTTCTAAAGCATTTTTGGCCCATTTCAACCCATTTTAAGCCTTTTTTGCTCTTTTCTAAACAATTTGCCCACTTCTAACCCATTTCAAGCCATTTCTGGCTACTGTTAAGCAACCTTGGCCATTTCTCTCCCTTTTCTGCCAATCTGAAACCCTCTTTAAGCCATTTTTTGCCGTTTCTCTCATATTCTCGCCCACTTTCAACCCTTTTCAAGCCATTTGTTTCCTTTTCGACCTATTTTGTGCCCATTCCTTACCTGTTTTCAGCCATATTTGGCCATTTCTAAACTATTTTTGCCCACTTCAAATCCATTTTTTGCCCATTTCTAATCCATTTTTTGCCCATTTCCAAAATGTTTTATGCTCTTTTTGCCAATTCTAACCCATTTCTTAGCACCTTTCTAACCCGTTTTGAGGAATTTTGGGCCGTTTCTAACCTTTTTTAGGCCACATTGGCCTCTTTCAAAGCCAGTTTTAGCCGTTTCGAAACCACGTTTTCGCACTTCTAAGTCGGTTTAAGTAGGCTTTGGCCATTTCTAACCCGTTTTTGCGCATTTCTAACCCATTTTTAGCCATTATATTCACTTTCCTTGCTCATTTTTGCCTATTTCTTGCCCGCTTTCAGCCATCTTGGGCCTTAGCTAACCCATTTTTACTCCCTTCTAACCTGTCTGGAACCTTTTTTGGCCTTTTCTCACTCATGTGTACCCATTTCTAAGCCCTATAAAACCATTTTTGGCTATTTCTCAACAATTTTTGACATTTCTATCCCATGCTTGCCCATTTCGATCCTATTTTTGCCAAGTTTCAACCCGTTTTACACCGTGGTTTTGCCTTTTCCGAACTGTTTTTGACCATTTCTAACCTGTTTTGAGCCGTTTTGGCCTATTTCTAGCCCATTTTTGGCCATTTCTAGCCCGTTCCAAGCATTTTTTGGTCTTTTCTAACCCATTTTTTTGCCCTATTGAACCCACTTTTTGGCAATTTCATCTATTTCTAGCCCGCTTTTGGCCTTTTCTAACCCCTTTTTACCCACTTCTAACCTGTCTGGAAACATTTTTGGCCATTTCTAAGTCATTTTAAGCCTCTATTTTTCCTTTCCTAACCCATTTCTGTCAATTTCTAACCCGTTTTAAGCCATTTCTTTCCTTTCCTAACCACTTTCTTTCCTGTTTTCAACCATTTTTGTCCCTTTCTGACCTGGTTCTGCCCTTTTCAAACCCGTTTTAAGCCATTCTTGGCAATTTCTAAACACTTTTTCCCATTTCTATCCCATTTTTGCCCATTTGACACTCGTTTTAAGCCATTTTTGGCCATTTCTAACCTGCTTTTGCCCTTTTCTAGCGACTTTCAAGCCTTCTTTTTTCCCATTTCTTACGCACTCTTGGAAGTTTCAGAAAAGTTTTAGGCCATTTTGGCCAATTCTATTCCATTTTTTCCCACTTCTAACTCCTTTTAAGTCATTTTTTGCTATTTCTAAAGCATTTTTAGCCCATTTCAACCCATTTTAATCTTTTTTTGCTTTTTTCTAAACAATTTGCCCACTTCTAACCCATTTCAAGCCATTTCTGGCTACTGTTAAGCAACCTTGGCCATTTCTCTCCCTTTTCTGCCAATCTGAAACCCTCTTTAAGCCATTTTTTGCCGTTTCTCTCATATTCTTGCCCACTTTCAACCCTTTTCAAGCCATTTGTTTCCTTTTCGACCGATTTTGTGCCCATTCCTTACCTGTTTTCAGCCATATTTGGCCATTTCTAAACTATTTTTGCCCACTTCAAATCCATTTTTTGCCCATTTCCAAAATGTTTTATGCTCTTTTTGCCAATTCTAACCCATTTCTTAGCACCTTTCTAACCCATTTTGAGGAATTTTGGGCCGTTTCTAACCTTTTTTAGGCCACATTGGCCTCTTTCAAAGCCAGTTTTAGCCGTTTCGAAACCACGTTTTCGCACTTCTAAGTCGGTTTAAGTAGGCTTTGGCCATTTCTAACCCGTTTTTGCGCATTTCTAACCCATTTTTAGCCATTATATTCACTTTCCTTACTCATTTTTGCCTATTTCTTGCCCGCTTTCAGCCATCTTGGGCCTTAGCTAACCCATTTTTACTCCCTTCTAACCTGTCTGGAACCTTTTTTGGCCTTTTCTCACTCATGTGTACCCATTTCTAAGCCCTATAAAACCATTTTTGGCTATTTCTCAACAATTTTTGACATTTCTATCCCATGCTTGCCCATTTCGATCCTATTTTTGCCAAGTTTCAACCCGTTTTACACCGTGGTTTTGCCTTTTCCGAACTGTTTTTGACCATTTCTAACCTGTTTTGAGCCGTTTTGGCCTATTTCTAGCCCATTTTTGGCCATTTCTAGCCCGTTCCAAGCATTTTTTGGTCTTTTCTAACCCATTTTTTGCCCTATTGAACCCACTTTTTGGCAATTTCATCTATTTCTAGCCCGCTTTTGGCCTTTTCTAACCCCTTTTTACCCACTTCTAACCTGTCTGGAAACATTTTTGGCCATTTCTAAGTCATTTTAAGCCTCTATTTTTCCTTTCCTAACCCATTTCTGTCAATTTCTAACCCGTTTTAAGCCATTTCTTTCCTTTCCTAACCACTTTCTTTCCTGTTTTCAACCATTTTTGTCCCTTTCTGACCTGGTTCTGCCCTTTTCAAACCCGTTTTAAGCCATTCTTGGCAACTTCTAAACACTTTTTCCCATTTCTATCCCATTTTTGGCCATTTGAAGCTCATTTTAAGCCATTTCTGGCCATTTCTAACCTGCTTTTGCCCTTTTCTAGCGACTTTCTAGCCTTCTTTTTTCCCATTTCTTACGCACTCTTGGAAGTTTCAGAAAAGTTTTAGGCCATTTTGGCCATTTCTATTCCATTTTTTCCCACTTCTAACTCCTTTTAAGTCATTTTTTGCTATTTCTAAAGCATTTTTGGCCCATTTCAACCCATTTTAAGCCTTTTTTGCTTTTTTCTAAACAATTTGCCCACTTCTAACCCATTTCAAGCCATTTCTGGCTATTGTTAAGCAACCTTGGCCATTTCTCTCCCTTTTCTGCCAATCTGAAACCCTCTTTAAGCCATTTTTTGCCGTTTCTCTCATATTCTTGCCCACTTTCAACCCTTTTCAAGCCATTTGTTTCCTTTTCGACCTATTTTGTGCCCATTCCTTACCTGTTTTCAGCCATATTTGGCCATTTCAATACTATTTTTGCCCACGTCTAATCCTTTTTTTGCCCATTTCTAATCCATTTTTTGGCCATTTCCAAAATGTTTTATGCTCTTTTTGCCAATTCTAACCCATTTCTTAGCACCTTTCTAACCCGTTTTGAGGAATTTTGGGCCGTTGCTAACCTTTTTTAGGCCACATTGGCCTCTTTCAAAGCCAGTTTTAGCCGTTTCGAAACCACGTTTTCGCACTTCTAAGTCGGTTTAAGTAGGCTTTGGCCATTTCTAACCCCTTTTTGCGCATTTCTAACCCATTTTTAGCCATTATATTCACTTTCCTTACTCATTTTTGCCTATTTCTTGCCCGCTTTCAGCCATCTTGGGCCTTAGCTAACCCATTTTTACTCCCTTCTAACCTGTCTGGAACCTTTTTTGGCCTTTTCTCACTCATGTGTACCCATTTCTAAGCCCTATAAAACCATTTTTGGCTATTTCTCAACAATTTTTGACATTTCTATCCCATGCTTGCCCATTTCGATCCTATTTTTGCCAAGTTTCAACCCGTTTTACACCGTGGTTTTGCCTTTTCCGAACTGTTTTTGACCATTTCTAACCTGTTTTGAGCCGTTTTGGCTATTTCTAGCCCATTTTTGGCCATTTCTAGCCCGTTCCAAGCATTTTTTGGTCTTTTCTAACCCATTTTTTGCCCTATTGAACCCACTTTTTGGCAATTTCATCTATTTCTAGCCCGCTTTTGGCCTTTTCTAACCCATTTTTACCCACTTCTAACCTGTCTGGAAACATTTTTGGCCATTTCTAAGTCATTTTAAGCCTCTATTTTTCCTTTCCTAACCCATTTCTGTCAATTTCTAACCCGTTTTAAGCCATTTCTTTCCTTTCCTAACCACTTTCTTTCCTGTTTTCAACCATTTTTGTCCCTTTCTGACCTGGTTCTGCCCTTTTCAAACCCGTTTTAAGCCATTCTTGGCAACTTCTAAACACTTTTTCCCATTTCTATCCCATTTTTGCCCATTTGAAGCTCATTTTAAGCCATTTCTGGCCATTTCTAACCTGCTTTTGCCCTTTTCTAGCGACTTTCAAGCCTTCTTTTTTCCCATTTCTTACGCACTCTTGAAGTTTCAGAAAAGTTTTAGGCAATTTTGGCCATTTCTATTCCATTTTTTCCCACTTCAAACTCCTTTTAAGTCATTTTTTGCTATTTCTAAAGCATTTTTGGCCCATTTCAACCCATTTTAAGCCTTTTTTGCTTTTTTCTAAACAATTTGCCCACTTCTAACCCATTTCAAGCCATTTCTGGCTACTGTTAAGCAACCTTGGCCATTTCTCTCCCTTTTCTGCCAATCTGCAACCCTCTTTAAGCCATTTTTTGCCGTTTCTCTCATATTCTTGCCCACTTTCAACCCTTTTCAAGCCATTTGTTTCCTTTTCGACCGATTTTGTGCCCATTCCTTACCTGTTTTCAGCCATATTTGGCCATTTCTAAACTATTTTTGCCCACTTCAAATCCATTTTTTGCCCATTTCTAATCCATTTTTTGCCCATTTCCAAAATGTTTTATGCTCTTTTTGCCAATTCTAACCCATTTCTTAGCACCTTTCTAACCCGTTTTGAGGAATTTTGGGCCGTTGCTAACCTTTTTTAGGCCACATTGGCCTCTTTCAAAGCCAGTTTTAGCCGTTTCGAAACCACGTTTTCGCACTTCTAAGTCGGTTTAAGTAGGCTTTGGCCATTTCTAACCCGTTTTTGCGCATTTCTAACCCATTTTTAGCCATTATATTCACTTTCCTTACTCATTTTTGCCTATTTCTTGCCCGCTTTCAGCCATCTTGGGCCTTAGCTAACCCATTTTTACTCCCTTCTAACCTGTCTGGAACCTTTTTTGGCCTTTTCTCACTCATGTGTACCCATTTCTAAGCCCTATAAAACCATTTTTGGCTATTTCTCAACAATTTTTGACATTTCTATCCCATGCTTGCCCATTTCGATCCTATTTTTGCCAAGTTTCAACCCGTTTTACACCGTGGTTTTGCCTTTTCCGAACTGTTTTTGACCATTTCTAACCTGTTTTGAGCCGTTTTGGCCTATTTCTAGCCCATTTTTGGCCATTTCTAGCCCGTTCCAAGCATTTTTTGGTCTTTTCTAACCCATTTTTTGCCCTATTGAACCCACTTTTTGGCAATTTCATCTATTTCTAGCCCGCTTTTGGCCTTTTCTAACCCCTTTTTACCCACTTCTAACCTGTCTGGAAACATTTTTGGCCATTTCTAAGTCATTTTAAGCCTCTATTTTTCCTTTCCTAACCCATTTCTGTCAATTTCTAACCCGTTTTAAGCCATTTCTTTCCTTTCCTAACCACTTTCTTTCCTGTTTTCAACCATTTTTGTCCCTTTCTGACCTGGTTCTGCCCTTTTCAAACCCGTTTTAAGCCATTCTTGGCAACTTCTAAACACTTTTTCCCATTTCTATCCCATTTTTGCCCATTTGAAGCTCATTTTAAGCCATTTCTGGCCATTTCTAACCTGCTTTTGCCCTTTTCTAGCGACTTTCAAGCCTTCTTTTTTCCCATTTCTTACGCACTCTTGGAAGTTTCAGAAAAGTTTTAGGCCATTTTGGCCATTTCTATTCCATTTTTTCCCACTTCTAACTCCTTTTAAGTCATTTTTTGCTATTTCTAAAGCATTTTTGGCCCATTTCAAACCATTTTAAGCCTTTTTTGCTTTTTTCTAAACAATTTGCCCACTTCTAACCCATTTCAAGCCATTTCTGGCTATTGTTAAGCAACCTTGGCCATTTCTCTCCCTTTTCTGCCAATCTGAAACCCTCTTTAAGCCATTTTTTGCCGTTTCTCTCATATTCTTGCCCACTTTCAACCCTTTTCAAGCCATTTGTTTCCTTTTCGACCGATTTTGTGCCCATTCCTTACCTGTTTTCAGCCATATTTGGCCATTTCTAAACTATTTTTGCCCACTTCAAATCCATTTTTTGCCCATTTCTAATCCATTTTTTGCCCATTTCCAAAATGTTTTATGCTCTTTTTGCCAATTCTAACCCATTTCTTAGCACCTTTCTAACCCGTTTTGAGGAATTTTGGGCCGTTGCTAACCTTTTTTAGGCCACATTGGCCTCTTTCAAAGCCAGTTTTAGCCGTTTCGAAACCACGTTTTCGCACTTCTAAGTCGGTTTAAGTAGGCTTTGGCCATTTCTAACCCGTTTTTGCGCATTTCTAACCCATTTTTAGCCATTATATTCACTTTCCTTACTCATTTTTGCCTATTTCTTGCCCGCTTTCAGCCATCTTGGGCCTTAGCTAACCCATTTTTACTCCCTTCTAACCTGTCTGGAACCTTTTTTGGCCTTTTCTCACTCATGTGTACCCATTTCTAAGCCCTATAAAACCATTTTTGGCTATTTCTCAACAATTTTTGACATTTCTATCCCATGCTTGCCCATTTCGATCCTATTTTTGCCAAGTTTCAACCCGTTTTACACCGTGGTTTTGCCTTTTCCGAACTGTTTTTGACCATTTCTAACCTGTTTTGAGCCGTTTTGGCCTATTTCTAGCCCATTTTTGGCCATTTCTAGCCCGTTCCAAGCATTTTTTGGTCTTTTCTAACCCATTTTTTGCCCTATTGAACCCACTTTTTGGCAATTTCATCTATTTCTAGCCCGCTTTTGGCCTTTTCTAACCCCTTTTTACCCACTTCTAACCTGTCTGGAAACATTTTTGGCCATTTCTAAGTCATTTTAAGCCTCTATTTTTCCTTTCCTAACCCATTTCTGTCAATTTCTAACCCGTTTTAAGCCATTTCTTTCCTTTCCTAACCACTTTCTTTCCTGTTTTCAACCATTTTTGTCCCTTTCTGACCTGGTTCTGCCCTTTTCAAACCCGTTTTAAGCCATTCTTGGCAACTTCTAAACACTTTTTCCCATTTCTATCCCATTTTTGCCCATTTGACGCTCATTTTAAACCTTTTTTGGCCATTTCTAACCTGCTTCTGCACTTTTCTAACTACTTTCAAGCCTTCTTTTTTCCCATTTCTTACGCACTCTTGGAAGTTTCAGAAAAGTTTTAGGCCATTTTGGCCATTTCTATTCCATTTTTTCCCACTTCAAACTCCTTTTAAGTCATTTTTTGCTATTTCTAAAGCATTTTTGGCCCATTTCAACCCATTTTAAGCTTTTTTTGATTTTTTCTAAACAATTTGCCCACTTCTAACCCATTTCAAGCCATTTCTGCCTACTGTTAAGCAACCTTGGCCATTTCTCTCCCTTTTCTGCCAATCTGCAACCCTCTTTAAGCCATTTTTTGCCGTTTCTCTCATATTCTTGCCCACTTTCAACCCTTTTCAAGCCATTTGTTTCCTTTTCGACCTCTTTTGTGCCCATTCCTTACCTGTATTTCGCCATATTTGGCCATTTCTAAACTATTTTTGCCCACTTCAAATCCATTTTTTGCCCATTTCTAATCCATTTTTTGCCCATTTCCAAAATGTTTTATGCTCTTTTTGCCAATTCTAACCCATTTCTTAGCACCTTTCTAACCCGTTTTGAGCAATTTTGGGCCGTTTCTAACCTTTTTTAGGCCACATTGGCCTCTTTCAAAGCCAGTTTTAGCCGTTTCGAAGCCACGTTTTCGCACTTCTAAGTCGGTTTAAGTAGGCTTTGGCCATTTCTAACCCGTTTTTGCGCATTTCTAACCCATTTTTAGCCATTATATTCACTTTCCTTACTCATTTTTGCCTATTTCTTGCCCGCTTTCAGCCATCTTGGGCCTTAGCTAACCCATTTTTACTCCCTTCTAACCTGTCTGGAACCTTTTTTGGCCTTTTCTCACTCATGTGTACCCATTTCTAAGCCCTATAAAACCATTTTTGGCTATTTCTCAACAATTTTTGACATTTCTATCCCATGCTTGCCCATTTCGATCCTATTTTTGCCAAGTTTCAACCCGTTTTACACCGTGGTTTTGCCTTTTCCGAACTGTTTTTGACCATTTCTAACCTGTTTTGAGCCGTTTTGGCCTATTTCTAGCCCATTTTTGGCCATTTCTAGCCCGTTCCAAGCATTTTTTGGTCTTTTCTAACCCATTTTTTGCCCTATTGAACCCACTTTTTGGCAATTTCATCTATTTCTAGCCCGCTTTTGGCCTTTTCTAACCCATTTTTACCCACTTCTAACCTGTCTGGAAACATTTTTGGCCATTTCTAAGTCATTTTAAGCCTCTATTTTTCCTTTCCTAACCCATTTCTGTCAATTTCTAACCCGTTTTAAGCCATTCCTTTCCTTTCCTAACCACTTTCTTTCCTGTTTTCAACCATTTTTGTCCCTTTCTGACCTGGTTCTGCCCTTTTCAAACCCGTTTTAAGCCATTCTTGGCAACTTCTAAACACTTTTTCCCATTTCTATCCCATTTTTGCCCATTTGACACTCATTTTAAACCTTTTTTGGCCATTTCTAACCTGCTTCTGCACTTTTCTAACTACTTTCAAGCCTTCTTTTTTCCCATTTCTTACGCACTCTTGGAAGTTTCAGAAAAGTTTTAGGCAATTTTGGCCATTTCTATTCCATTTTTTCCCACTTCAAACTCCTTTTAAGTCATTTTTTGCTATTTCTAAAGCATTTTTGGCCCATTTCAACCCATTTTAAGCCTTTTTTGCTTTTTTCTAAACAATTTGCCCACTTCTAACCCATTTCAAGCCATTTCTGGCTACTGTTAAGCAACCTTGGCCATTTCTCTCCCTTTTCTGCCAATCTGCAACCCTCTTTAAGCCATTTTTTGCCGTTTCTCTCATATTCTTGCCCACTTTCAACTTTTTTCAAGCCATTTGTTTCCTTTTCGACCTATTTTGTGCCCATTCCTTACCTGTTTTCAGCCATATTTGGCCATTTCTAAACTATTTTTGCCCACTTCAAATCCATTTTTTGCCCATTTCTAATCCATTTTTTGCCCATTTCCAAAATGTTTTATGCTCTTTTTGCCAATTCTAACCCATTTCTTAGCACCTTTCTAACCCGTTTTGAGGAATTTTGGGCCGTTGCTAACCTTTTTTAGGCCACATTGGCCTCTTTCAAAGCCAGTTTTAGCCGTTTCGAAACCACGTTTTCGCACTTCTAAGTCGGTTTAAGTAGGCTTTGGCCATTTCTAACCCGTTTTTGCGCATTTCTAACCCATTTTTAGCCATTATATTCACTTTCCTTGCTCATTTTTGCCTATTTCTTGCCCGCTTTCAGCCATCTTGGGCCTTAGCGAACCCATTTTTACTCCCTTCTAACCTGTCTGGAACCTTTTTTGGCCTTTTCTCACTCATGTGTACCCATTTCTAAGCCCTATAAAACCATTTTTGGCTATTTCTCAACAATTTTTGACATTTCTATCCCATGCTTGCCCATTTCGATCCTATTTTTGCCAAGTTTCAACCCGTTTTATACCGTGGTTTTGCCTTTTCCGAACTGTTTTTGACCATTTCTAACCTGTTTTGAGCCGTTTTGGCCTATTTCTAGCCCATTTTTGGCCATTTCTAGCCCGTTCCAAGCATTTTTTGGTCTTTTCTAACCCATTTTTTTGCCCTATTGAACCCACTTTTTGGCAATTTCATCTATTTCTAGCCCGCTTTTGGCCTTTTCTAACCCCTTTTTACCCACTTCTAACCTGTCTGGAAACATTTTTGGCCATTTCTAAGTCATTTTAAGCCTCTATTTTTCCTTTCCTAACCCATTTCTGTCAATTTCTAACCCGTTTTAAGCCATTTCTTTCCTTTCCTAACCACTTTCTTTCCTGTTTTCAACCATTTTTGTCCCTTTCTGACCTGGTTCTGCCCTTTTCAAACCCGTTTTAAGCCATTCTTGGCAACTTCTAAACACTTTTTCCCATTTCTATCCCATTTTTGCCCATTTGACGCTCGTTTTAAGCCATTTTTGGCCATTTCTAACCTGCTTTTGCCCTTTTCTAGCGACTTTCAAGCCTTCTTTTTTCCCATTTCTTACGCACTCTTGGAAGTTTCAGAAAAGTTTTAGGCCATTTTGGCCAATTCTATTCCATTTTTTCCCACTTCTAACTCCTTTTAAGTCATTTTTTGCTATTTCTAAAGCATTTTTGGCCCATTTCAACCCATTTTAAGCCTTTTTTGCTTTTTTCTAAACAATTTGCCCACTTCTAACCCATTTCAAGCCATTTCTGGCTACTGTTAAGCAACCTTGGCCATTTCTCTCCCTTTTCTGCCAATCTGAAACCCTCTTTAAGCCATTTTTTGCCGTTTCTCTCATATTCTCGCCCACTTTCAACCCTTTTCAAGCCATTTGTTTCCTTTTCGACCTATTTTGTGCCCATTCCTTACCTGTATTTCGCCATATTTGGCCATTTCTAAACTATTTTTGCCCACTTCAAATCCATTTTTTGCCCATTTCTAATCCATTTTTTGCCCATTTCCAAAATGTTTTATGCTCTTTTTGCCAATTCTAACCCATTTCTTAGCACCTTTCTAACCCGTTTTGAGGAATTTTGGGCCGTTTCTAACCGTTTTTAGGCCACATTGGCCTCTTTCAAAGCCAGTTTTAGCCGTTTTGAAACCACGTTTTCGCACTTCTAAGTCGGTTTAAGTAGGCTTTGGCCATTTCTAACCCGTTTTTGCGCATTTCTAACCCATTTTTAGCCATTATATTCACTTTCCTTACTCATTTTTGCCTATTTCTTGCCCGCTTTCAGCCATCTTGGGCCTTAGCTAACCCATTTTTACTCCCTTCTAACCTGTCTGGAACCTTTTTTGGCCTTTTCTCACTCATGTGTACCCATTTCAAAGCCCTATAAAACCATTTTTGGCTATTTCTCAACAATTTTTGACATTTCTATCCCATGCTTGCCCATTTCGATCCTATTTTTGCCAAGTTTCAACCCGTTTTACACCCTGGTTTTGCCTTTTCCGAACTGTTTTTGACCATTTCTAACCTGTTTTGAGCCGTTTTGGTCTATTTCTAGCCCATTTTTGGCCATTTCTAGCCCGTTCCAAGCATTTTTTGGTCTTTTCTAACCCATTTTTTGCCCTATTGAACCCACTTTTTGGCAATTTCATCTATTTCTAGCCCGCTTTTGGCCTTTTCTAACCCATTTTTACCCACTTCTAACCTGTCTGGAAACATTTTTGGCCATTTCTAAGTCGTTTTAAGCCTCTATTTTTCCTTTCCTAACCCATTTCTGTCAATTTCTAACCCGTTTTAAGCCATTCCTTTCCTTTCCTAACCACTTTCTTTCCTGTTTTCAACCATTTTTGTCCCTTTCTGACCTGGTTCTGCCCTTTTCAAACCCGTTTTAAGCCATTCTTGGCAACTTCTAAACACTTTTTCCCATTTCTATCCCATTTTTGCCCATTTGACACTCATTTTAAACCTTTTTTGGCCATTTCTAACCTGCTTCTGCACTTTTCTAACTACTTTCAAGCCTTCTTTTTTCCCATTTCTTACGCACTCTTGGAAGTTTCAGAAAAGTTTTAGGCAATTTTGGCCATTTCTATTCCATTTTTTCCCACTTCAAACTCCTTTTAAGTCATTTTTTGCTATTTCTAAAGCATTTTTGGCCCATTTCAACCCATTTTAAGCTTTTTTTGATTTTTTCTAAACAATTTGCCCACTTCTAACCCATTTCAAGCCATTTCTGCCTACTGTTAAGCAACCTTGGCCATTTCTCTCCCTTTTCTGCCAATCTGCAACCCTCTTTAAGCCATTTTTTGCCGTTTCTCTCATATTCTTGCCCACTTTCAACCCTTTTCAAGCCATTTGTTTCCTTTTCGACCTCTTTTGTGCCCATTCCTTACCTGTATTTCGCCATATTTGGCCATTTCTAAACTATTTTTGCCCACTTCAAATCCATTTTTTGCCCATTTCTAATCCATTTTTTGCCCATTTCCAAAATGTTTTATGCTCTTTTTGCCAATTCTAACCCATTTCTTAGCACCTTTCTAACCCGTTTTGAGGAATTTTGGGCCGTTTCTAACCTTTTTTAGGCCACATTGGCCTCTTTCAAAGCCAGTTTTAGCCGTTTCGAAGCCACGTTTTCGCACTTCTAAGTCGGTTTAAGTAGGCTTTGGCCATTTCTAACCCGTTTTTGCGCATTTCTAACCCATTTTTAGCCATTATATTCACTTTCCTTACTCATTTTTGCCTATTTCTTGCCCGCTTTCAGCCATCTTGGGCCTTAGCTAACCCATTTTTACTCCCTTCTAACCTGTCTGGAACCTTTTTTGGCCTTTTCTCACTCATGTGTACCCATTTCTAAGCCCTATAAAACCATTTTTGGCTATTTCTCAACAATTTTTGACATTTCTATCCCATGCTTGCCCATTTCGATCCTATTTTTGCCAAGTTTCAACCCGTTTTACACCGTGGTTTTGCCTTTTCCGAACTGTTTTTGACCATTTCTAACCTGTTTTGAGCCGTTTTGGCCTATTTCTAGCCCATTTTTGGCCATTTCTAGCCCGTTCCAAGCATTTTTTGGTCTTTTCTAACCCATTTTTTGCCCTATTGAACCCACTTTTTGGCAATTTCATCTATTTCTAGCCCGCTTTTGGCCTTTTCTAACCCATTTTTACCCACTTCTAACCTGTCTGGAAACATTTTTGGCCATTTCTAAGTCATTTTAAGCCTCTATTTTTCCTTTCCTAACCCATTTCTGTCAATTTCTAACCCGTTTTAAGCCATTCCTTTCCTTTCCTAACCACTTTCTTTCCTGTTTTCAACCATTTTTGTCCCTTTCTGACCTGGTTCTGCCCTTTTCAAACCCGTTTTAAGCCATTCTTGGCAACTTCTAAACACTTTTTCCCATTTCTATCCCATTTTTGCCCATTTGACACTCATTTTAAACCTTTTTTGGCCATTTCTAACCTGCTTCTGCACTTTTCTAACTACTTTCAAGCCTTCTTTTTTCCCATTTCTTACGCACTCTTGGAAGTTTCAGAAAAGTTTTAGGCAATTTTGGCCATTTCTATTCCATTTTTTCCCACTTCAAACTCCTTTTAAGTCATTTTTTGCTATTTCTAAAGCATTTTTGGCCCATTTCAACCCATTTTAAGCCTTTTTTGCTTTTTTCTAAACAATTTGCCCACTTCTAACCCATTTCAAGCCATTTCTGGCTACTGTTAAGCAACCTTGGCCATTTCTCTCCCTTTTCTGCCAATCTGCAACCCTCTTTAAGCCATTTTTTGCCGTTTCTCTCATATTCTTGCCCACTTTCAACTTTTTTCAAGCCATTTGTTTCCTTTTCGACCTATTTTGTGCCCATTCCTTACCTGTTTTCAGCCATATTTGGCCATTTCTAAACTATTTTTGCCCACTTCAAATCCATTTTTTGCCCATTTCTAATCCATTTTTTGCCCATTTCCAAAATGTTTTATGCTCTTTTTGCCAATTCTAACCCATTTCTTAGCACCTTTCTAACCCGTTTTGAGGAATTTTGGGCCGTTGCTAACCTTTTTTAGGCCACATTGGCCTCTTTCAAAGCCAGTTTTAGCCGTTTCGAAACCACGTTTTCGCACTTCTAAGTCGGTTTAAGTAGGCTTTGGCCATTTCTAACCCGTTTTTGCGCATTTCTAACCCATTTTTAGCCATTATATTCACTTTCCTTGCTCATTTTTGCCTATTTCTTGCCCGCTTTCAGCCATCTTGGGCCTTAGCGAACCCATTTTTACTCCCTTCTAACCTGTCTGGAACCTTTTTTGGCCTTTTCTCACTCATGTGTACCCATTTCTAAGCCCTATAAAACCATTTTTGGCTATTTCTCAACAATTTTTGACATTTCTATCCCATGCTTGCCCATTTCGATCCTATTTTTGCCAAGTTTCAACCCGTTTTATACCGTGGTTTTGCCTTTTCCGAACTGTTTTTGACCATTTCTAACCTGTTTTGAGCCGTTTTGGCCTATTTCTAGCCCATTTTTGGCCATTTCTAGCCCGTTCCAAGCATTTTTTGGTCTTTTCTAACCCATTTTTTTGCCCTATTGAACCCACTTTTTGGCAATTTCATCTATTTCTAGCCCGCTTTTGGCCTTTTCTAACCCCTTTTTACCCACTTCTAACCTGTCTGGAAACATTTTTGGCCATTTCTAAGTCATTTTAAGCCTCTATTTTTCCTTTCCTAACCCATTTCTGTCAATTTCTAACCCGTTTTAAGCCATTTCTTTCCTTTCCTAACCACTTTCTTTCCTGTTTTCAACCATTTTTGTCCCTTTCTGACCTGGTTCTGCCCTTTTCAAACCCGTTTTAAGCCATTCTTGGCAACTTCTAAACACTTTTTCCCATTTCTATCCCATTTTTGCCCATTTGACGCTCGTTTTAAGCCATTTTTGGCCATTTCTAACCTGCTTTTGCCCTTTTCTAGCGACTTTCAAGCCTTCTTTTTTCCCATTTCTTACGCACTCTTGGAAGTTTCAGAAAAGTTTTAGGCCATTTTGGCCAATTCTATTCCATTTTTTCCCACTTCTAACTCCTTTTAAGTCATTTTTTGCTATTTCTAAAGCATTTTTGGCCCATTTCAACCCATTTTAAGCCTTTTTTGCTTTTTTCTAAACAATTTGCCCACTTCTAACCCATTTCAAGCCATTTCTGGCTACTGTTAAGCAACCTTGGCCATTTCTCTCCCTTTTCTGCCAATCTGAAACCCTCTTTAAGCCATTTTTTGCCGTTTCTCTCATATTCTCGCCCACTTTCAACCCTTTTCAAGCCATTTGTTTCCTTTTCGACCTATTTTGTGCCCATTCCTTACCTGTATTTCGCCATATTTGGCCATTTCTAAACTATTTTTGCCCACTTCAAATCCATTTTTTGCCCATTTCTAATCCATTTTTTGCCCATTTCCAAAATGTTTTATGCTCTTTTTGCCAATTCTAACCCATTTCTTAGCACCTTTCTAACCCGTTTTGAGGAATTTTGGGCCGTTTCTAACCGTTTTTAGGCCACATTGGCCTCTTTCAAAGCCAGTTTTAGCCGTTTTGAAACCACGTTTTCGCACTTCTAAGTCGGTTTAAGTAGGCTTTGGCCATTTCTAACCCGTTTTTGCGCATTTCTAACCCATTTTTAGCCATTATATTCACTTTCCTTACTCATTTTTGCCTATTTCTTGCCCGCTTTCAGCCATCTTGGGCCTTAGCTAACCCATTTTTACTCCCTTCTAACCTGTCTGGAACCTTTTTTGGCCTTTTCTCACTCATGTGTACCCATTTCAAAGCCCTATAAAACCATTTTTGGCTATTTCTCAACAATTTTTGACATTTCTATCCCATGCTTGCCCATTTCGATCCTATTTTTGCCAAGTTTCAACCCGTTTTACACCCTGGTTTTGCCTTTTCCGAACTGTTTTTGACCATTTCTAACCTGTTTTGAGCCGTTTTGGTCTATTTCTAGCCCATTTTTGGCCATTTCTAGCCCGTTCCAAGCATTTTTTGGTCTTTTCTAACCCATTTTTTGCCCTATTGAACCCACTTTTTGGCAATTTCATCTATTTCTAGCCCGCTTTTGGCCTTTTCTAACCCATTTTTACCCACTTCTAACCTGTCTGGAAACATTTTTGGCCATTTCTAAGTCGTTTTAAGCCTCTATTTTTCCTTTCCTAACCCATTTCTGTCAATTTCTAACCCGTTTTAAGCCATTCCTTTCCTTTCCTAACCACTTTCTTTCCTGTTTTCAACCATTTTTGTCCCTTTCTGACCTGGTTCTGCCCTTTTCAAACCCGTTTTAAGCCATTCTTGGCAACTTCTAAACACTTTTTCCCATTTCTATCCCATTTTTGCCCATTTGACACTCATTTTAAACCTTTTTTGGCCATTTCTAACCTGCTTCTGCACTTTTCTAACTACTTTCAAGCCTTCTTTTTTCCCATTTCTTACGCACTCTTGGAAGTTTCAGAAAAGTTTTAGGCAATTTTGGCCATTTCTATTCCATTTTTTCCCACTTCAAACTCCTTTTAAGTCATTTTTTGCTATTTCTAAAGCATTTTTGGCCCATTTCAACCCATTTTAAGCTTTTTTTGATTTTTTCTAAACAATTTGCCCACTTCTAACCCATTTCAAGCCATTTCTGCCTACTGTTAAGCAACCTTGGCCATTTCTCTCCCTTTTCTGCCAATCTGCAACCCTCTTTAAGCCATTTTTTGCCGTTTCTCTCATATTCTTGCCCACTTTCAACCCTTTTCAAGCCATTTGTTTCCTTTTCGACCTCTTTTGTGCCCATTCCTTACCTGTATTTCGCCATATTTGGCCATTTCTAAACTATTTTTGCCCACTTCAAATCCATTTTTTGCCCATTTCTAATCCATTTTTTGCCCATTTCCAAAATGTTTTATGCTCTTTTTGCCAATTCTAACCCATTTCTTAGCACCTTTCTAACCCGTTTTGAGGAATTTTGGGCCGTTTCTAACCTTTTTTAGGCCACATTGGCCTCTTTCAAAGCCAGTTTTAGCCGTTTCGAAGCCACGTTTTCGCACTTCTAAGTCGGTTTAAGTAGGCTTTGGCCATTTCTAACCCGTTTTTGCGCATTTCTAACCCATTTTTAGCCATTATATTCACTTTCCTTACTCATTTTTGCCTATTTCTTGCCCGCTTTCAGCCATCTTGGGCCTTAGCTAACCCATTTTTACTCCCTTCTAACCTGTCTGGAACCTTTTTTGGCCTTTTCTCACTCATGTGTACCCATTTCTAAGCCCTATAAAACCATTTTTGGCTATTTCTCAACAATTTTTGACATTTCTATCCCATGCTTGCCCATTTCGATCCTATTTTTGCCAAGTTTCAACCCGTTTTACGCCGTGGTTTTGCCTTTTCCGAACTGTTTTTGACCATTTCTAACCTGTTTTGAGCCGTTTTGGTCTATTTCTAGCCCATTTTTGGCCATTTCTAGCCCGTTCCAAGCATTTTTTGGTCTTTTCTAACCCATTTTTTGCCCTATTGAACCCACTTTTTGGCAATTTCATCTATTTCTAGCCCGCTTTTGGCCTTTTCTAACCCATTTTTACCCACTTCTAACCTGTCTGGAAACATATTTGGCCATTTCTAAGTCATTTTAAGCCTCTATTTTTCCTTTCCTAACGCATTTCTGACAATTTCTATTCCATTTTAAGCCATTTCTTTCCTTTCCTAACCCCTTTCTTTCCTGTTTTCAACCATTTTTGTCCCTTTCTGACCTGGTTCTGCCCTTTTCAAACCCGTTTTAAGCCATTCTTGGCAACTTCTAAACACTTTTTCCTATTTCTATCCCATTTTTGCCCATTTGAAGCTCATTTTAAGCCATTTCTGGCCATTTCTAACCTGGTTTTGCCCTTTTCTAGCGACTTTCAAGCCTTCTTTTTTCCCATTTCTTACGCACTCTTGGAAGTTTCAGAAAAGTTTTAGGCCATTTTGGCCATTTCTATTCCATTTTTTCCCACTTCTAACTCCTTTTAAGTCATTTTTTGCTATTTCTAAAGCATTTTTGGCCCATTTCAACCCATTTTAAGCCTTTTTTGCTTTTTTCTAAACAATTTGTCCACTTCTAACCCATTTCAAGCCATTTCTGGGTACTGTTAAGCAACCTTGGCCATTTCTCTCCCTTTTTTGCCAATCTGAAACCCTCTTTAAGCCATTTTTTGCCGTTTCTCTCATATTCTTGCCCACTTTCAACCCTTTTCAAGCCATTTGTTTCCTTTTCGACCTATTTTGTGCCCATTCCTTACCTGTTTTCAGCCATATTTGGCCATTTCTAAACTATTTTTGCCCACTTCAAATCCATTTTTTGCCCATTTCTAATCCATTTTTTGCCCATTTCCAAAATGTTTTATGCTCTTTTTGCCAATTCTAACCCATTTCTTAGCACCTTTCTAACCCGTTTTGAGCAATTTTGGGCCGTTTCTAACCTTTTTTAGGCCACATTGGCCTCTTTCAAAGCCAGTTTTAGCCGTTTCGAAGCCACGTTTTCGCACTTCTAAGTCGGTTTAAGTAGGCTTTGGCCATTTCTAACCCGTTTTTGCGCATTTCTAACCCATTTTTAGCCATTATATTCACTTTCCTTACTCATTTTTGCCTATTTCTTGCCCGCTTTCAGCCATCTTGGGCCTTAGCTAACCCATTTTTACTCCCTTCTAACCTGTCTGGAACCTTTTTTGGCCTTTTCTCACTCATGTGTACCCATTTCTAAGCCCTATAAAACCATTTTTGGCTATTTCTCAACAATTTTTGACATTTCTATCCCATGCTTGCCCATTTCGATCCTATTTTTGCCAAGTTTCAACCCGTTTTACGCCGTGGTTTTGCCTTTTCCGAACTGTTTTTGACCATTTCTAACCTGTTTTGAGCCGTTTTGGTCTATTTCTAGCCCATTTTTGGCCATTTCTAGCCCGTTCCAAGCATTTTTTGGTCTTTTCTAACCCATTTTTTGCCCTATTGAACCCACTTTTTGGCAATTTCATCTATTTCTAGCCCGCTTTTGGCCTTTTCTAACCCATTTTTACCCACTTCTAACCTGTCTGGAAACATATTTGGCCATTTCTAAGTCATTTTAAGCCTCTATTTTTCCTTTCCTAACGCATTTCTGACAATTTCTATTCCATTTTAAGCCATTTCTTTCCTTTCCTAACCCCTTTCTTTCCTGTTTTCAACCATTTTTGTCCCTTTCTGACCTGGTTCTGCCCTTTTCAAACCCGTTTTAAGCCATTCTTGGCAACTTCTAAACACTTTTTCCTATTTCTATCCCATTTTTGCCCATTTGAAGCTCATTTTAAGCCATTTCTGGCCATTTCTAACCTGGTTTTGCCCTTTTCTAGCGACTTTCAAGCCTTCTTTTTTCCCATTTCTTACGCACTCTTGGAAGTTTCAGAAAAGTTTTAGGCCATTTTGGCCATTTCTATTCCATTTTTTCCCACTTCTAACTCCTTTTAAGTCATTTTTTGCTATTTCTAAAGCATTTTTGGCCCATTTCAACCCATTTTAAGCCTTTTTTGCTTTTTTCTAAACAATTTGTCCACTTCTAACCCATTTCAAGCCATTTCTGGGTACTGTTAAGCAACCTTGGCCATTTCTCTCCCTTTTTTGCCAATCTGAAACCCTCTTTAAGCCATTTTTTGCCGTTTCTCTCATATTCTTGCCCACTTTCAACCCTTTTCAAGCCATTTGTTTCCTTTTCGACCTATTTTGTGCCCATTCCTTACCTGTTTTCAGCCATATTTGGCCATTTCTAAACTATTTTTGCCCACTTCAAATCCATTTTTTGCCCATTTCTAATCCATTTTTTGCCCATTTCCAAAATGTTTTATGCTCTTTTTGCCAATTCTAACCCATTTCTTAGCACCTTTCTAACCCGTTTTGAGGAATTTTGGGCCGTTTCTAACCTTTTTTAGGCCACATTGGCCTCTTTCAAAGCCAGTTTTAGCCGTTTCGAAGCCACGTTTTCGCACTTCTAAGTCGGTTTAAGTAGGCTTTGGCCATTTCTAACCCGTTTTTGCGCATTTCTAACCCATTTTTAGCCATTATATTCACTTTCCTTACTCATTTTTGCCTATTTCTTGCCCGCTTTCAGCCATCTTGGGCCTTAGCTAACCCATTTTTACTCCCTTCTAACCTGTCTGGAACCTTTTTTGGCCTTTTCTCACTCATGTGTACCCATTTCTAAGCCCTATAAAACCATTTTTGGCTATTTCTCAACAATTTTTGACATTTCTATCCCATGCTTGCCCATTTCGATCCTATTTTTGCCAAGTTTCAACCCGTTTTACGCCGTGGTTTTGCCTTTTCCGAACTGTTTTTGACCATTTCTAACCTGTTTTGAGCCGTTTTGGTCTATTTCTAGCCCATTTTTGGCCATTTCTAGCCCGTTCCAAGCATTTTTTGGTCTTTTCTAACCCATTTTTTGCCCTATTGAACCCACTTTTTGGCAATTTCATCTATTTCTAGCCCGCTTTTGGCCTTTTCTAACCCATTTTTACCCACTTCTAACCTGTCTGGAAACATTTTTGGCCATTTCTAAGTCATTTTAAGCCTCTATTTTTCCTTTCCTAACGCATTTCTGACAATTTCTATTCCATTTTAAGCCATTTCTTTCCTTTCCTAACCCCTTTCTTTCCTGTTTTCAACCATTTTTGTCCCTTTCTGACCTGGTTCTGCCCTTTTCAAACCCGTTTTAAGCCATTCTTGGCAACTTCTAAACACTTTTTCCTATTTCTATCCCATTTTTGCCCATTTGAAGCTCATTTTAAGCCATTTCTGGCCATTTCTAACCTGGTTTTGCCCTTTTCTAGCGACTTTCAAGCCTTCTTTTTTCCCATTTCTTACGCACTCTTGGAAGTTTCAGAAAAGTTTTAGGCCATTTTGGCCATTTCTATTCCATTTTTTCCCACTTCTAACTCCTTTTAAGTCATTTTTTGCTATTTCTAAAGCATTTTTGGCCCATTTCAACCCATTTTAAGCCTTTTTTGCTTTTTTCTAAACAATTTGTCCACTTCTAACCCATTTCAAGCCATTTCTGGGTACTGTTAAGCAACCTTGGCCATTTCTCTCCCTTTTTTGCCAATCTGAAACCCTCTTTAAGCCATTTTTTGCCGTTTCTCTCATATTCTTGCCCACTTTCAACCCTTTTCAAGCCATTTGTTTCCTTTTCGACCTATTTTGTGCCCATTCCTTACCTGTTTTCAGCCATATTTGGCCATTTCTAAACTATTTTTGCCCACTTCAAATCCATTTTTTGCCCATTTCTAATCCATTTTTTGCCCATTTCCAAAATGTTTTATGCTCTTTTTGCCAATTCTAACCCATTTCTTAGCACCTTTCTAACCCGTTTTGAGGAATTTTGGGCCGTTTCTAACCTTTTTTAGGCCACATTGGCCTCTTTCAAAGCCAGTTTTAGCCGTTTCGAAGCCACGTTTTCGCACTTCTAAGTCGGTTTAAGTAGGCTTTGGCCATTTCTAACCCGTTTTTGCGCATTTCTAACCCATTTTTAGCCATTATATTCACTTTCCTTACTCATTTTTGCCTATTTCTTGCCCGCTTTCAGCCATCTTGGGCCTTAGCTAACCCATTTTTACTCCCTTCTAACCTGTCTGGAACCTTTTTTGGCCTTTTCTCACTCATGTGTACCCATTTCTAAGCCCTATAAAACCATTTTTGGCTATTTCTCAACAATTTTTGACATTTCTATCCCATGCTTGCCCATTTCGATCCTATTTTTGCCAAGTTTCAACCCGTTTTACGCCGTGGTTTTGCCTTTTCCGAACTGTTTTTGACCATTTCTAACCTGTTTTGAGCCGTTTTGGTCTATTTCTAGCCCATTTTTGGCCATTTCTAGCCCGTTCCAAGCATTTTTTGGTCTTTTCTAACCCATTTTTTGCCCTATTGAACCCACTTTTTGGCAATTTCATCTATTTCTAGCCCGCTTTTGGCCTTTTCTAACCCATTTTTACCCACTTCTAACCTGTCTGGAAACATTTTTGGCCATTTCTAAGTCATTTTAAGCCTCTATTTTTCCTTTCCTAACGCATTTCTGACAATTTCTATTCCATTTTAAGCCATTTCTTTCCTTTCCTAACCCCTTTCTTTCCTGTTTTCAACCATTTTTGTCCCTTTCTGACCTGGTTCTGCCCTTTTCAAACCCGTTTTAAGCCATTCTTGGCAACTTCTAAACACTTTTTCCTATTTCTATCCCATTTTTGCCCATTTGAAGCTCATTTTAAGCCATTTCTGGCCATTTCTAACCTGGTTTTGCCCTTTTCTAGCGACTTTCAAGCCTTCTTTTTTCCCATTTCTTACGCACTCTTGGAAGTTTCAGAAAAGTTTTAGGCCATTTTGGCCATTTCTATTCCATTTTTTCCCACTTCTAACTCCTTTTAAGTCATTTTTTGCTATTTCTAAAGCATTTTTGGCCCATTTCAACCCATTTTAAGCCTTTTTTGCTTTTTTCTAAACAATTTGTCCACTTCTAACCCATTTCAAGCCATTTCTGGGTACTGTTAAGCAACCTTGGCCATTTCTCTCCCTTTTTTGCCAATCTGAAACCCTCTTTAAGCCATTTTTTGCCGTTTCTCTCATATTCTTGCCCACTTTCAACCCTTTTCAAGCCATTTGTTTCCTTTTCGACCTATTTTGTGCCCATTCCTTACCTGTTTTCAGCCATATTTGGCCATTTCTAAACTATTTTTGCCCACTTCAAATCCATTTTTTGCCCATTTCTAATCCATTTTTTGCCCATTTCCAAAATGTTTTATGCTCTTTTTGCCAATTCTAACCCATTTCTTAGCACCTTTCTAACCCGTTTTGAGGAATTTTGGGCCGTTTCTAACCTTTTTTAGGCCACATTGGCCTCTTTCAAAGCCAGTTTTAGCCGTTTCGAAGCCACGTTTTCGCACTTCTAAGTCGGTTTAAGTAGGCTTTGGCCATTTCTAACCCGTTTTTGCGCATTTCTAACCCATTTTTAGCCATTATATTCACTTTCCTTACTCATTTTTGCCTATTTCTTGCCCGCTTTCAGCCATCTTGGGCCTTAGCTAACCCATTTTTACTCCCTTCTAACCTGTCTGGAACCTTTTTTGGCCTTTTCTCACTCATGTGTACCCATTTCTAAGCCCTATAAAACCATTTTTGGCTATTTCTCAACAATTTTTGACATTTCTATCCCATGCTTGCCCATTTCGATCCTATTTTTGCCAAGTTTCAACCCGTTTTACGCCGTGGTTTTGCCTTTTCCGAACTGTTTTTGACCATTTCTAACCTGTTTTGAGCCGTTTTGGTCTATTTCTAGCCCATTTTTGGCCATTTCTAGCCCGTTCCAAGCATTTTTTGGTCTTTTCTAACCCATTTTTTGCCCTATTGAACCCACTTTTTGGCAATTTCATCTATTTCTAGCCCGCTTTTGGCCTTTTCTAACCCATTTTTACCCACTTCTAACCTGTCTGGAAACATTTTTGGCCATTTCTAAGTCATTTTAAGCCTCTATTTTTCCTTTCCTAACGCATTTCTGACAATTTCTATTCCATTTTAAGCCATTTCTTTCCTTTCCTAACCCCTTTCTTTCCTGTTTTCAACCATTTTTGTCCCTTTCTGACCTGGTTCTGCCCTTTTCAAACCCGTTTTAAGCCATTCTTGGCAACTTCTAAACACTTTTTCCTATTTCTATCCCATTTTTGCCCATTTGAAGCTCATTTTAAGCCATTTCTGGCCATTTCTAACCTGGTTTTGCCCTTTTCTAGCGACTTTCAAGCCTTCTTTTTTCCCATTTCTTACGCACTCTTGGAAGTTTCAGAAAAGTTTTAGGCCATTTTGGCCATTTCTATTCCATTTTTTCCCACTTCTAACTCCTTTTAAGTCATTTTTTGCTATTTCTAAAGCATTTTTGGCCCATTTCAACCCATTTTAAGCCTTTTTTGCTTTTTTCTAAACAATTTGTCCACTTCTAACCCATTTCAAGCCATTTCTGGCTACTGTTAAGCAACCTTGGCCATTTCTCTCCCTTTTTTGCCAATCTGAAACCCTCTTTAAGCCATTTTTTGCCGTTTCTCTCATATTCTTGCCCACTTTCAACCCTTTTCAAGCCATTTGTTTCCTTTTCGACCTATTTTGTGCCCATTCCTTACCTGTTTTCAGCCATATTTGGCCATTTCTAAACTATTTTTGCCCACTTCAAATCCATTTTTTGCCCATTTCTAATCCATTTTTTGCCCATTTCCAAAATGTTTTATGCTCTTTTTGCAATTCTAACCCATTTCTTAGCACCTTTCTAACCCGTTTTGAGGAATTTTGGGCCGTTTCTAACCTTTTTTAGGCCACATTGGCCTCTTTCAAAGCCAGTTTTAGCCGTTTCGAAGCCACGTTTTCGCACTTCTAAGTCGGTTTAAGTAGGCTTTGGCCATTTCTAACCCGTTTTTGCGCATTTCTAACCCATTTTTAGCCATTATATTCACTTTCCTTACTCATTTTTGCCTATTTCTTGCCCGCTTTCAGCCATCTTGGGCCTTAGCTAACCCATTTTTACTCCCTTCTAACCTGTCTGGAACCTTTTTTGGCCTTTTCTCACTCATGTGTACCCATTTCTAAGCCCTATAAAACCATTTTTGGCTATTTCTCAACAATTTTTGACATTTCTATCCCATGCTTGCCCATTTCGATCCTATTTTTGCCAAGTTTCAACCCGTTTTACGCCGTGGTTTTGCCTTTTCCGAACTGTTTTTGACCTATTTCTAACCTGTTTTGAGCCGTTTTGGTCTATTTCTAGCCCATTTTTGGCCATTTCTAGCCCGTTCCAAGCATTTTTGGTCTTTTCTAACCCATTTTTTGCCCTATTGAACCCACTTTTTGGCAATTTCATCTATTTCTAGCCCGCTTTTGGCCTTTTCTAACCCATTTTTACCCACTTCTAACCTGTCTGGAAACATTTTTGGCCATTTCTAAGTCATTTTAAGCCTCTATTTTTCCTTTCCTAACGCATTTCTGACAATTTCTATTCCATTTTAAGCCATTTCTTTCCTTTCCTAACCCCTTTCTTTCCTGTTTTCAACCATTTTTGTCCCTTTCTGACCTGGTTCTGCCCTTTTCAAACCCGTTTTAAGCCATTCTTGGCAACTTCTAAACACTTTTTCCTATTTCTATCCCATTTTTGCCCATTTGAAGCTCATTTTAAGCCATTTCTGGCCATTTCTAACCTGGTTTTGCCCTTTTCTAGCGACTTTCAAGCCTTCTTTTTTCCCATTTCTTACGCACTCTTGGAAGTTTCAGAAAAGTTTTAGGCCATTTTGGCCATTTCTATTCCATTTTTTCCCACTTCTAACTCCTTTTAAGTCATTTTTTGCTATTTCTAAAGCATTTTTGGCCCATTTCAACCCATTTTAAGCCTTTTTTGCTTTTTTCTAAACAATTTGCCCACTTCTAAACCCATTTCAAGCCATTTCTGGCTACTGTTAAGCAACCTTGGCCATTTCTCTCCCTTTTCTGCCAATCTGAAACCCTCTTTAAGCCATTTTTTGCCGTTTCTCTCATATTCTTGCCCACTTTCAACCCTTTTCAAGCCATTTGTTTCCTTTTCGACCTATTTTGTGCCCATTCCTTACCTGTTTTCAGCCATATTTGGCCATTTCTAAACTATTTTTGCCCACTTCAAATCCATTTTTTGCCCATTTCTAATCCATTTTTTGCCCATTTCCAAAATGTTTTATGCTCTTTTTGCCAATTCTAACCCATTTCTTAGCACCTTTCTAACCCGTTTTGAGGAATTTTGGGCCGTTTCTAACCTTTTTTAGGCCACATTGGCCTCTTTCAAAGCCAGTTTTAGCCGTTTCGAAACCACGTTTTCGCACTTCTAAGTCGGTTTAAGTAGGCTTTGGCCATTTCTAACCGGTTTTTGCGCATTTCTAACCCATTTTTAGCCATTATATTCACTTTCCTTGCTCATTTTTGCCTCTTTCTTGCCCGCTTTCAGCCATCTTGGGCCTTAGCTAACCCATTTTTACTCCCTTCTAACCTGTCTGGAACCTTTTTTGGCCTTTTCTCACTCATGTGTACCCATTTCTAGGCCCTATAAAACCATTTTTGGCTATTTCTCAACAATTTTGACATTTCTATCCCATGCTTGCCCATTTCGATCCTATTTTTGCCAAGTTTCAACCCGTTTTACGCCGTGGTTTTGCCTTTTCCGAACTGTCTTTGACCATTTCTAACCTGTTTTGAGCCGTTTTGGTCTATTTCTAGCCCATTTTTGGCCATTTCTAGCCCGTTCAAAGCATTTTTGGTCTTTTCTAACCCATTTTTTGCCCTATTGAACCCACTTTTTGGCAATTTCATCTATTTCTAGCCCGCTTTTGGCCTTTTCTAACCCATTTTTACCCACTTCTAACCTGTCTGGAAACATTTTTGGCCATTTCTAAGTCATTTTAAGCCTCTATTTTTCCTTTCCTAACCCATTTCTGACAATTTCTAACCCGTTTTAAAGCCATTTCTTTCCTTTCCTAACCACTTTCTTTCCTGTTTTCAACCATTTTTGTCCCTTTCTGACCTGGTTCTGCCCTTTTCAAACCCGTTTTAAGCCATTCTTGGCAACTTCTAAACACTTTTTCCCATTTCTATCCCATTTTTGCCCATTTGACACTCATTTTAAACCTTTTTTGGCCACTTCTAACCTGCTTCTGCCCTTTTCTAGCTACTTTCAAGCCTTCTTTTTTCCCATTTCTTACGCACTCTTGGAAGTTTCAGAAAAGTTTTAGGCAATTTTGGCCATTTCTATTCCATTTTTTCCACTTCAAACTCCTTTTAAGTAATTTTTTGCTATTTCTAAAGCATTTCTGGCCCATTTCAACCCATTTTAAGGCTTTTTTGCTCTTTTCTAAACAATTTGCCCATTTCTAACCCATTTCAAGCCATTTCTGGGTACTGTTAAGCCACCTTGGCCATTTCTCTCCCTTTTTTTGCCAATCTGAAACCCTCTTTAAGCCATTTTTTGCCGTTTTTCTAATATTCTTGCCCACTTTCAACCCTTTTCAAGCCATTTGCTTCCTTTCGAACTATTTTGTGCCCATTCCTTACCTGTTTTTCGCCATATTTGGCCATTTCAATACTATTTTTGCCCACGTCTAATCCTTTTTTTGCGCATTTCTAATCCATTTTTTGGCCATTTCCAAAATGTTTTATGCTCTTTTTGCCAATTCTAACCCATTTCTTAGCACCTTTCTAACCCGTTTTGAGGAATTTTGGGCCGTTTCTAACCTTTTTTAGGCCACATTGGCCTCTTTCAAAGCCAGTTTTAGCCGTTTCGAAGCCACGTTTTCGCACTTCTAAGTCGGTTTAAGTAGGCTTTGGCCATTTCTAACCCGTTTTTGCGCATTTCTAACCCATTTTTAGCCATTATATTCACTTTCCTTACTCATTTTTGCCTATTTCTTGCCCGCTTTCAGCCATCTTGGGGCTTAGCTAACCCATTTTTACTCCCTTCTAACCTGTATGGAACCTTTTTTGGCCTTTTCCTCACTCATGTGTACCCATTTCTAACCCCGATAAAACCATTTTTGGCTATTTCTCAACAATTTTTGACATTTCTATCCCATGCTTGCCCATTTCAATCCTATTTTTGCCAAGTTTCAACCCGTTTTACACCGTGGTTTTGCCTTTTCCGAACTGTTTTTGACCATTTCTAACCTGTTTTGAGCCGTTTTGGTCTATTTCTAGCCCATTTTTGGCCATTTTTAGCCCGTTCCAAGCTTTTTTTGGTCTTTTCTAACCCATTTTTTGCCCTATTGAACCCACTTTTTGGCAATTTCATCTATTTCTAGCCCGCTTTTGGCCTTTTCTAACCCATTTTTACCCACTTCTAACCTGTCTGGAAACATTTTTGGCCATTTCTAAGTTATTTTAAGCCTCTATTTTTTCCTTTCCTAACCCATTTCTGACAATTTCTAACCCGTTTTAAGCCATTTCTTTCCTTTCCTAACACTTTCTTTCCTGTTTTCAACCATTTTTGTCCCTTTCTGACCTGGTTCTGCCCTTTTCAAACCCGTTTTAAAGCCATTCTTGGCAACTTCTAAACACTTTTTCCCATTTCTATCCCATTTTGCCCATTTGACACTCATTTTAAACCTTTTTTGGCCACTTCTAACCTGCTTCTGCCCTTTTCTAGCTACTTTCAAGCCTTCTTTTTTCCCATTTCTTACGCACTCTTGGAAGTTTCAGAAAAGTTTTAGGCAATTTTGGCCATTTCTATTCCATTTTTTCCCACTTTCAAACTCCTTTTAAGTAATTTTTTGCTATTTCTAAAGCATTTCTGGCCCATTTCAACCCATTTTAAGGCTTTTTTTGCTCTTTTCTAAACAATTTGCCCATTTCTAACCCATTTCAAGCCATTTCTGGGTACTGTTAAGCCACCTTGGCCATTTCTCTCCCTTTTTTGCCAATCTGAAACCCTCTTTAAGCCATTTTTTGCCGTTTTTCTAATATTCTTGCCCACTTTCAACCTTTTCAAGCCATTTGCTTCCTTTTCGAACTATTTTGTGCCCATTCCTTACCTGTTTTTCGCCATATTTGGCCATTTCAATACTATTTTTGCCCACGTCTAATCCTTTTTTTGCCCATTTCTAATCCATTTTTTGGCCATTTCCAAAATGTTTTATGCTCTTTTTGCCAATTCTAACCCATTTCTTAGCACCTTTCTAACCCGTTTTGAGGAATTTTGGGCCGTTTCTAACCTTTTTTAGGCCACATTGGCCTCTTTCAAAGCCAGTTTTAGCCGTTTCGAAGCCACGTTTTCGCACTTCTAAGTCGGTTTAAGTAGGCTTTGGCCATTTCTAACCCGTTTTTGCGCATTTCTAACCCATTTTTAGCCATTATATTCACTTTCCTTACTCATTTTTGCCTATTTCTTGCCCGCTTTCAGCCATCTTGGGCCTTAGCTAACCCATTTTTACTCCCTTCTAACCTGTCTGGAACCTTTTTTGGCCTTTTCTCACTCATGTGTACCCATTTCTAAGCCCTATAAAACCATTTTTGGCTATTTCTCAACAATTTTTGACATTTCTATCCCATGCTTGCCCATTTCGATCCTATTTTTGCCAAGTTTCAACCCGTTTTACACCGTGGTTTTGCCTTTTCCGAACTGTTTTTGACCATTTCTAACCTGTTTTGAGCCGTTTTGGTCTATTTCTAGCCCATTTTTGGCCATTTCTAGCCCGTTCAAAGCATTTTTTGGTCTTTTCTAACCCATTTTTTGCCCTATTGAACCCACTTTTTGGCAATTTCATCTATTTCTAGCCGCTTTTGGCCTTTTCTAACCCATTTTTACCCACTTCTAACCTGTCTGGAAACATTTTTGGCCATTTCTAAGTTATTTTAAGCCTCTATTTTTCCTTTCCTAACCCATTTCTGACAATTTCTATTCCATTTTAAGCCATTTCTTTCCTTTCCTAACCACTTTCTTTCCTGTTTTCAACCATTTTTGTCCCTTTCTGACCTGGTTCTGCCCTTTTCAAACCCGTTTTAAGCCATTCTTGGCAACTTCTAAACACTTTTTCCCATTTCTATCCCATTTTTGCCCATTTGACACTCATTTTAAACCTTTTTTGGCCATTTCTAACCTGCTTCTGCCCTTTTCTAGCTACTTTCAAGCCTTCTTTTTTCCCATTTCTTACGCACTCTTGGAAGTTTCAGAAAAGTTTTAGGCAATTTTGGCCATTTCTATTCCATTTTTCCCACTTCTAACTCCTTTTAAGTCATTTTTTGCTATTTCTAAACCATTTCTGGCCCATTTCAAACCATTTTAAGCCTTTTTTGCTCTTTTCTAAACAATTTGCCCATTTCTAACCCATTTCAAGCCATTTCTGGGTACTGTTAAGCAACCTTGGCCATTTCTCTCCCTTTTTTGCCAATCTGAAACCCTCTTTAAGCCATTTTTTTGCCGTTTCCCTCATATTCTTGCCCACTTTCAACCCTTTTCAAGCCATTTGCTTCCTTTTTGAACTATTTTGTGCCCATTCCTTACCTGTTTTTCGCCATATTTGGCCATTTCTATACTATTTTTGCCCACGTCTAATCCTTTTTTTGCCCATTTCTAATCCATTTTTTGCCCATTTCTAATCCATTTTTTGCCCATTTCCAAAATGTTTTATGCTCTATTTGCCAATTCTAACCCATTTCTTAGCACCTTTCTAACCCGTTTTGAGCAATTTTGGGCCGTTTCTAAACCTTTTTTATGCCACATTGGCCTCTTTCAAAGCCAGTTTTAGCCGTTTCGAAACCACGTTTTCACACTTCTAAGTCGGTTTAAGTAGGCTTTGGCCATTTCTAACCCGTTTTTGCGCATTTCTAACCCATTTTTAGCCATTATATTCACTTTCCTTACTCATTTTTGCCTATTTCTTGCCCGCTTTCAGCCATCTTGGGCCTTAGCTAACCCATTTTTACTCCCTTCTAACCTGTCTGGAACCTTTTTTGGCCTTTTCTCACTCATGTGTACTTATTTCTAAGCCCTATAAAACCATTTTTGGCTATTTCTCAACAATTTTTGACATTTCTATCCCATGCTTGCCCATTTCAATCCTATTTTTGCCAAGTTTCAACCCGTTTTACAACCGTGGTTTTGCCTTTTCCGAACTGTTTTTGACCATTTCTAACCTGTTTTGAGCCGTTTTGGTCTATTTCTAGCCCATTTTTGGCCATTTTTAGCCCGTTCCAAGCTTTTTTTGGTCTTTTCTAACCCATTTTTTGCCCTATTGAACCCACTTTTTTGGCAATTTCATCTATTTCTAGCCCGCTTTTGGCCTTTTCTAACCCATTTTTTACCCACTTCTAACCTGTCTGGAAACATTTTTGGCCATTTCTAAGTTATTTTAAGCCTCTATTTTTCCTTTCCTAACCCATTTCTGACAATTTCTAACCCGTTTTAAGCCATTTCTTTCCTTTCCTAACCACTTTCTTTCCTGTTTTCAACCATTTTTGTCCCTTTCTGACCTGGTTCTGCCCTTTTCAAACCCGTTTTAAGCCATTCTTGGCAACTTCTAAACACTTTTTCCCATTTCTATCCCATTTTTGCCCATTTGACACTCATTTTAAACCTTTTTTGTCCACTTCTAACCTGCTTCTGCCCTTTTCTAGCTACTTTCAAGCCTTCTTTTTTCCCATTTCTTACGCACTCTTGGAAGTTTCAGAAAAGTTTTAGGCAATTTTGGCCATTTCTATTCCATTTTTCCCACTTCAAACTCCTTTTAAGTAATTTTTTGCTATTTCTAAAGCATTTCTGGCCCATTTCAACCCATTTTAAGGCTTTTTTGCTCTTTTCTAAACAAGTTGCCCATTTCTAACCCATTTCAAGCCATTTCTGGGTACTGTTAAGCCACCTTGGCCATTTCTCTCCCTTTTTTGCCAATCTGAAACCCTCTTTAAGCCATTTTTTGCCGTTTTTCTAATATTCTTGCCCACTTTCAACCCTTTTCAAGCCATTTGCTTCCTTTTCGAACTATTTTGTGCCCATTCCTTACCTGTTTTTCGCCATATTTTGGCCATTTCAATACTATTTTTGCCCACGTCTAATCCTTTTTTTGCGCATTTCTAATCCATTTTTTGGCCATTTCCAAAATGTTTTATGCTCTTTTTGCCAATTCTAACCCATTTCTTAGCACCTTTCTAACCCGTTTTGAGGAATTTTGGGCCGTTTCTAACCTTTTTTTAGGCCACATTGGCCTCTTTCAAAGCCAGTTTTAGCCGTTTCGAAGCCACGTTTTCGCACTTCTAAGTCGGTTTAAGTAGGCTTTGGCCATTTCTAACCCGTTTTTGCGCATTTCTAACCCATTTTTAGCCATTATATTCACTTTCCTTACTCATTTTTGCCTATTTCTTGCCCGCTTTCAGCCATCTTGGGCCTTAGCTAACCCATTTTTACTCCCTTCTAACCTGTCTGGAACCTTTTTTGGCCTTTTCTCACTCATGTGTACCCATTTCTAAGCCCTATAAAACCATTTTTGGCTATTTCTCAACAATTTTTGACATTTCTATCCCATGCTTGCCCATTTCGATCCTATTTTTGCCAAGTTTCAACCCGTTTTACACCGTGGTTTTGCCTTTTCCGAACTGTTTTTGACCATTTCTAACCTGTTTTGAGCCGTTTTGGTCTATTTCTAGCCCATTTTTGGCCATTTCTAGCCCGTTCAAAGCATTTTTTGGTCTTTTCTAACCCATTTTTTGCCCTATTGAACCCACTTTTTGGCAATTTCATCTATTTCTAGCCCGCTTTTGGCCTTTTCTAACCCATTTTTACCCACTTCTAACCTGTCTGGAAACATTTTTGCCATTTCTAAGTTATTTTAAGCCTCTATTTTTCCTTTCCTAACCCATTTCTGACAATTTCTATTCCATTTTAAGCCATTTCTTTCCTTTCCTAACCACTTTCTTTCCTGTTTTCAACCATTTTTGTCCCTTTCTGACCTGGTTCTGCCCTTTTCAAACCCGTTTTAAGCCATTCTTGGCAACTTCTAAACACTTTTTCCCATTTCTATCCCATTTTTGCCCATTTGACACTCATTTTAAACCTTTTTTGGCCATTTCTAACCTGCTTCTGCCCTTTTCTAGCTACTTTCAAGCCTTCTTTTTTCCCATTTCTTACGCACTCTTGGAAGTTTCAGAAAAGTTTTAGGCAATTTTGGCCATTTCTATTCCATTTTTCCCACTTCTAACTCCTTTTAAGTCATTTTTTGCTATTTCTAAAACCATTTCTGGCCCATTTCAAACCATTTTAAGCCTTTTTTGCTCTTTTCTAAACAATTTGCCCATTTCTAACCCATTTCAAGCCATTTCTGGGTACTGTTAAGCAACCTTGGCCATTTCTCTCCCTTTTTTGCCAATCTGAAACCCTCTTTAAGCCATTTTTTGCCGTTTCCCTCATATTCTTGCCCACTTTCAACCCTTTTCAAGCCATTTGCTTCCTTTTTGAACTATTTTGTGCCCATTCCTTACCTGTTTTTCGCCATATTTGGCCATTTCTATACTATTTTTGCCCACGTCTAATCCTTTTTTTGCCCATTTCTAATCCATTTTTTGCCCATTTCTAATCCATTTTTTGGCCTTTTCCAAAATGTTTTATGCTCTATTTGCCAATTCTAACCCATTTCTTAGCACCTTTCTAACCCGTTTTGAGCAATTTTGGGCCGTTTCTAACCTTTTTTATGCCACATTGGCCTCTTTCAAAGCCAGTTTTAGCCGTTTCGAAACCACGTTTTCACACTTCTAAGTCGGTTTAAGTAGGCTTTGGCCATTTCTAACCCGTTTTTGCGCATTTCTAACCCATTTTTAGCCATTATATTCACTTTCCTTACTCATTTTTGCCTATTTCTTGCCCGCTTTCAGCCATCTTGGGCCTTAGCTAACCCATTTTTACTCCCTTCTAACCTGTCTGGAACCTTTTTTGGCCTTTTCTCACTCATGTGTACCCATTTCTAAGCCCTATAAAACCATTTTTGGCTATTTCTCAACAATTTTTGACATTTCTATCCCATGCTTGCCCATTTCGATCCTATTTTTGCCAAGTTTCAACCCGTTTTACGCCGTGGTTTTGCCTTTTCCGAACTGTTTTTGACCATTTCTAACCTGTTTTGAGCCGTTTTGGCCTATTTCTAGCCCATTTTTGGCCATTTCTAGCCCGTTCCAAGCATTTTTTGGTCTTTTCTAACCCATTTTTTGCCCTATTGAACCCACTTTTTGGCAATTTCATCTATTTCTAGCCCGCTTTTGGCCTTTTCTAACCCGTTTTTACCCACTTCTAACCTGTCTGGAAACATTTTTGGCCATTTCTAAGTCATTTTAAGCCTCTATTTTTCCTTTCCTAACCCATTTCTGTCAATTTCTAACCCGTTTTAAGCCATTCCTTTCCTTTCCTAACCACTTTCTTTCCTGTTTTCAACCATTTTTGTCCCTTTCTGACCTGGTTCTGCCCTTTTCAAACCCGTTTTAAGCCATTCTTGGCAACTTCTAAACACTTTTTCCCATTTCTATCCCATTTTTGCCCATTTGACACTCATTTTAAACCTTTTTTGGCCATTTCTAACCTGCTTCTGCCCTTTTCTAGCTACTTTCAAGCCTTCTTTTTTCCCATTTCTTACGCACTCTTGGAAGTTTCAGAAAAGTTTTAGGCAATTTTGGCCATTTCTATTCCATTTTTTTCCCACTTCTAACTCCTTTTAAGTCATTTTTTGCTATTTCTAAACCATTTCTGGCCCATTTCAAACCATTTTAAGCCTTTTTGCTCTTTTCTAAACAATTTGCCCATTTCTAACCCATTTCAAGCCATTTCTGGGTACTGTTAAGCAACCTTGGACATTTCTCTCCCTTTTTTGCCAATCTGAAACCCTCTTTAAGCCATTTTTTGCCGTTTCCCTCATATTCTTGCCCACTTTCAACCCTTTTCAAGCTATTTGCTTCCTTTTCGAACTATTTTGTGCCCATTCCTTACCTGTTTTTCGCCATATTTGGCCTTCATTTCAATACTATTTTTGCCCACGTCTAATCCTTTTTTTGCCCATTTCTAATCCATTTTTTGCCCATTTCTAATCCATTTTTTGGCCATTTCCAAAATGTTTTATGCTCTTTTTGCCAATTCTAACCCATTTCTTAGCACCTTTCTAACCCGTTTTGAGGAATTTTGGGCCGTTTCTAACCTTTTTTAGGCCACATTGGCCTCTTTCAAAGCCAGTTTTAGCCGTTTCGAAACCACGTTTTCGCACTTCTAAGTCGGTTTAAGTAGGCTTTGGCCATTTCTAACCCGTTTTTGCGCATTTCTAACCCATTTTTAGCCATTATATTCACTTTCCTTACTCATTTTTGCCTATTTCTTGCCCGCTTTCAGCCATCTTGGGCCATAGCTAACCCATTTTTACTCCCTTCTAACCTGTCTGGAACCTTTTTTGGCCTTTTCTCACTCATGTGTACCCATTTCTAAGCCCTATAAAACCATTTTTGGCTATTTCTCAACAATTTTTGACATTTCTATCCCATGCTTGCCCATTTCGATCCTATTTTTGCCAAGTTTCAACCCGTTTTACGCCGTGGTTTTGCCTTTTCCGAACTGTTTTTGACCATTTCTAACCTGTTTTGAGCCGTTTTGGTCTATTTCTAGCCCATTTTTGGCCATTTCTAGCCCGTTCCAAGCATTTTTTGGTCTTTTCTAACCCATTTTTTGCCCTATTGAACCCACTTTTTGGCAATTTCATCTATTTCTAGCCCGCTTTGGCCTTTTTCTAACCCATTTTTACCCACTTCTAACCTGTCTGGAAACATTTTTGGCCATTTCTAAGTCATTTTAAGCCTCTATTTTTCCTTTCCTAACCCATTTCTGTCAATTTCTAACCCGTTTTAAGCCATTTCTTTCCTTTCCTAACCACTTTCTTTCCTGTTTTCAACCATTTTTGTCCCTTTCTGACCTGGTTCTGCCCTTTTCAAACCGTTTTAAGCCATTCTTGGCAACTTCTAAACACTTTTTCCCATTTCTATCCCATTTTTGCCCATTTGACACTCATTTTAAACCTTTTTTGGCCATTTCTAACCTGCTTCTGCCCTTTTCTAGCTACTTTCAAGCCTTCTTTTTTCCCATTTCTTACGCACTCTTGGAAGTTTCAGAAAAGTTTTAGGCAATTTTGGCCATTTCTATTCCATTTTTTCCCACTTCTAACTCCTTTTAAGTAATTTTTTGCTATTTCTAAAGCATTTCTGGCCCATTTCAACCCATTTTAAGGCTTTTTTGCTCTTTTCTAAACAATTTGCCCATTTCTAACCCATTTCAAGCCATTTCTGGGTACTGTTAAGCCACCTTGGCCATTTCTCTCCCTTTTTTGCCAATCTGAAACCCTCTTTAAGCCATTTTTTGCCGTTTCCCTCATATTCTTGCCCACTTTCAACCCTTTTCAAGCCATTTGCTTCCTTTTCGAACTATTTTGTGCCCATTCCTTACCTGTTTTTTGCCATATTTGGCCATTTCAATACTATTTTTGCCCACGTCTAATCCTTTTTTTGCCCATTTCTAATCCATTTTTTGGCCATTTCCAAAATGTTTTATGCTCTTTTTGCCAATTCTAACCCATTTCTTAGCACCTTTCTAACCCGTTTTGAGGAATTTTGGCCGTTTCTAACCTTTTTTATGCCACATTGGCCTCTTTCAAAGCCAGTTTTAGCCGTTTCGAAACCACGTTTTCGCACTTCTAAGTCGGTTTAAGTAGGCTTTGGCCATTTCTAACCCGTTTTTGCGCATTTCTAACCCATTTTTAGCCCATTATATTCACTTTCCTTACTCATTTTTGCCTATTTCTTGCCCGCTTTCAGCCATCTTGGGCCTTAGCTAACCCATTTTTACTCCCTTCTAACCTGTCTGGAACCTTTTTTGGCCTTTTCTCACGCATGCGTACCCATTTCTAAGCCCTATAAAACCATTTTTGGCTATTTCTCAACAATTTTTGACATTTCTATCCCATGCTTGCCCATTTCGATCCTATTTTTGCCAAGTTTCAACCCGTTTTACGCCGTGGTTTTGCCTTTTCCGAACTGTTTTTGACCATTTCTAACCTGTTTTGAACCGTTTTTGGTCTATTTCTAGCCCATTTTTGGCCATTTCTAGCCCGTTCCAAGCATTTTTTGGTGTTTTCTAACCCATTTTTTGCCCTATTGAACCCACTTTTTGGCAATTTCATCTATTTCTAGCCCGCTTTTGGCCTTTTCTAACCCCTTTTTACCCACTTCTAACCTGTCTGGAAACATTTTTGGCCATTTCTAAGTCATTTTAAGCCTTTTTTAAGCCTCTATTTTTCCTTTCCTAACCCATTTCTGTCAATTTCTAACCCGTTTTAAGCCATTTCTTTCCTTTCCTAACCACTTTCTTTCCTGTTTTCAACCATTTTTGTCCCTTTCTGACCTGGTTCTGCCCTTTTCAAACCCGTTTTAAGCCATTCTTGGCAACTTCTAAACACTTTTTCCCATTTCTATCCCATTTTTGCCCATTTGACACTCATTTTAAACCTTTTTTGGCCATTTCTAACCTGCTTCTGCCCTTTTCTAGCTACTTTCAAGCCTTCTTTTTTCCCATTTCTTACGCACTCTTGGAAGTTTCAGAAAAGTTTTAGGCCATTTTGGCCATTTCTATTCCATTTTTTCCCACTTCTAACTCCTTTTAAGTAATTTTTTGCTATTTCTAAAGCATTTCTGGCCCATTTCAACCCATTTTAAGGCTTTTTTGCTCTTTTCTAAACAATTTGCCCATTTCTAACCCATTTCAAGCCATTTCTGGGTACTGTTAAGCCACCTTGGCCATTTCTCTCCCTTTTTTGCCAATCTGAAACCCTCTTTAAGCCATTTTTTGCCGTTTCCCTCATATTCTTGCCCACTTTCAACCCTTTTCAAGCCATTTGCTTCCTTTTCGAACTATTTTGTGCCCATTCCTTACCTGTTTTTTGCCATATTTGGCCATTTCAATACTATTTTTGCCCACGTCTAATCCTTTTTTTGCCCATTTCTAATCCATTTTTTGGCCATTTCCAAAATGTTTTATGCTCTTTTTGCCAATTCTAACCCATTTCTTAGCACCTTTCTAACCCGTTTTGAGGAATTTTGGGCCGTTTCTAACCTTTTTTATGCCACATTGGCCTCTTTCAAAGCCAGTTTTAGCCGTTTCGAAACCACGTTTTCGCACTTCTAAGTCGGTTTAAGTAGGCTTTGGCCATTTCTAACCCGTTTTTGCGCATTTCTAACCCATTTTTAGCCATTATATTCACTTTCCTTACTCATTTTTGCCTATTTCTTGCCCGCTTTCAGCCATCTTGGGCCTTAGCTAACCCATTTTTACTCCCTTCTAACCTGTCTGGAACCTTTTTTGGCCTTTTCTCACTCATGTGTACCCATTTCTAAGCCCGATAAAACCATTTTTGGCTATTTCCCAACAATTTTTGACATTTCTATCCCATGCTTGCCCATTTCGATCCTATTTTTGCCAAGTTTCAACCCGTTTTACGCCGTGGTTTTGCCTTTTCTGAACTGTTTTTGACCATTTCTAACCTGTTTTGAACCGTTTTGGTCTATTTCTAGCCCATTTTTGGCCATTTCTAGCCCGTTCCAAGCATTTTTTGGTCTTTTCTAACCCATTTTTTGCCCTATTGAACCCACTTTTTGGCAATTTCATCTATTTCTAGCCCGCTTTTGGCCTTTTCTAACCCATTTTTACCCACTTCTAACCTGTCTGGAAACATTTTTGGCCATTTCTAAGTCATTTTAAGCCTCTATTTTTCCTTTCCTAACCCATTTCTGTCAATTTCTAACCCGTTTTAAGCCATTTCTTTCCTTTCCTAACCACTTTCTTTCCTGTTTTCAACCATTTTTGTCCCTTTCTGACCTGGTTCTGCCCTTTTCAAACCCGTTTTAAGCCATTCTTGGCAACTTCTAAACACTTTTTCCCATTTCTATCCCATTTTTGCCCATTTGACACTCATTTTAAACCTTTTTTGGCCATTTCTAACCTGCTTCTGCCCTTTTCTAGCTACTTTCAAGCCTTCTTTTTTCCCATTTCTTACGCACTCTTGGAAGTTTCAGAAAAGTTTTAGGCAATTTTGGCCATTTCTATTCCATTTTTTCCCACTTCTAACTCCTTTTAAGTCATTTTTTGCTATTTCTAAAGCATTTCTGGCCCATTTCAAACCATTTTAAGCCTTTTTTGCTCTTTTCTAAACAATTTGCCCATTTCTAACCCATTTCAAGCCATTTCTGGGTACTGTTAAGCAACCTTGGCCATTTCTCTCCCTTTTTTGCCAATCTGAAACCCTCTTTAAGCCATTTTTTGCCGTTTCCCTCATATTCTTGCCCACTTTCAACCCTTTTCAAGCTATTTGCTTCCTTTTCGAACTATTTTGTGCCCATTCCTTACCTGTTTTTCGCCATATTTGGCCATTTCTATACTATTTTTGCCCACGTCTAATCCTTTTTTTGCCCATTTCTAATCCATTTTTTGCCCATTTCTAATCCATTTTTTGGCCTTTTCCAAAATGTTTTATGCTCTTTTTGCCAATTCTAACCCATTTCTTAGCACCTTTCTAACCCGTTTTGAGGAATTTTGGGCCGTTTCTAACCTTTTTTATGCCACATTGGCCTCTTTCAAAGCCAGTTTTAGCCGTTTCGAAACCACGTTTTCACACTTCTAAGTCGGTTTAAGTAGGCTTTGGCCATTTCTAACCCGTTTTTGCGCATTTCTAACCCATTTTTAGCCATTATATTCACTTTCCTTACTCATTTTTGCCTATTTCTTGCCCGCTTTCAGCCATCTTGGGCCTTAGCTAACCCATTTTTACTCCCTTCTAACCTGTCTGGAACCTTTTTTGGCCTTTTCTCACTCATGTGTACCCATTTCTAAGCCCTATAAAACCATTTTTGGCTATTTCTCAACAATTTTTGACATTTCTATCCCATGCTTGCCCATTTCGATCCTATTTTTGCCAAGTTTCAACCCGTTTTACGCCGTGGTTTTGCCTTTTCCGAACTGTTTTTGACCATTTCTAACCTGTTTTGAGCCGTTTTGGTCTATTTCTAGCCCATTTTTGGCCATTTCTAGCCCGTTCCAAGCATTTTTTGGTCTTTTCTAACCCATTTTTTGCCCTATTGAACCCACTTTTTGGCAATTTCATCTATTTCTAGCCCGCTTTTGGCCTTTTCTAACCCATTTTTACCCAAATCTAACCTGTCTGGAAACATTTTTGGCCATTTCTAAGTCATTTTAAGCCTCTATTTTTCCTTTCCTAACCCATTCCTGTCAATTTCTAACCCGTTTTAAGCCATTTCTTTCCTTTCCTAACCACTTTCTTTCCTGTTTTCAACCATTTTTGTCGCTTTCTGACCTGGTTCTGCCCTTTTCAAACCCGTTTTAAGCCATTCTTGGCAACTTCTAAACACTTTTTCCCATTTCTATCCCATTTTTGCCCATTTGACACTCATTTTAAACCTTTTTTGGCCATTTCTAACCTGCTTCTGCCCTTTTCTAGCTACTTTCAAGCCTTCTTTTTTCCCATTTCTTACGCACTCTTGGAAGTTTCAGAAAAGTTTTAGGCAATTTTGGCCATTTCTATTCCATTTTTTCCCACTTCTAACTCCTTTTAAGTCATTTTTTGCTATTTCTAAACCATTTCTGGCCCATTTCAAACCATTTTAAGCCTTTTTTGCTCTTTTCTAAACAATTTGCCCATTTCTAACCCATTTCAAGCCATTTCTGGGTACTGTTAAGCAACCTTGGCCATTTCTCTCCCTTTTTTGCCAATCTGAAACCCTCTTTAAGCCATTTTTTGCCGTTTCCCTCATATTCTTGCCCACTTTCAACCCTTTTCAAGCTATTTGCTTCCTTTTCGAACTATTTTGTGCCCATTCCTTACCTGTTTTTCGCCATATTTGGCCATTTCAATACTATTTTTGCCCACGTCTAATCCTTTTTTTGCCCATTTCTAATCCATTTTTTGCCCATTTCTAATCCATTTTTTGGCCATTTCCAAAATGTTTTATGCTCTTTTTGCCAATTCTAACCCATTTCTTAGCACCTTTCTAACCCGTTTTGAGGAATTTTGGGCCGTTTCTAACCTTTTTTATGCCACATTGGCCTCTTTCAAAGCCAGTTTTAGCCGTTTCGAAACCACGTTTTCGCACTTCTAAGTCGGTTTAAGTAGGCTTTGGCCATTTCTAACCCGTTTTTGCGCATTTCTAACCCATTTTTAGCCATTATATTCACTTTCCTTACTCATTTTTGCCTATTTCTTGCCCGCTTTCAGCCATCTTGGGCCTTAGCTAACCCATTTTTACTCCCTTCTAACCTGTCTGGAACCTTTTTTGGCCTTTTCTCACTCATGTGTACCCATTTCTAGGCCCTATAAAACCATTTTTGGCTATTTCTCAACAATTTTTGACATTTCTATCCCATGCTTGCCCATTTCGATCCTATTTTTGCCAAGTTTCAACCCGTTTTATACCGTGGTTTTGCCTTTTCCGAACTGTTTTTGACCATTTCTAACCTGTTTTGAGCCGTTTTGGTCTATTTCTAGCCCATTTTTGGCCATTTCGAGCCCGTTCCAAGCATTTTTTGGTCTTTTCTAACCCATTTTTTGCCCTATTGAACCCACTTTTTGGCAATTTCATCTATTTCTAGCCCGCTTTTGGCCTTTTCTAACCCCTTTTTACCCACTTCTAACCTGTCTGGAAACATTTTTGGCCATTTCTAAGTTATTTTAAGCCTCTATTTTTCCTTTCCTAACCCATTTCTGACAATTTCTATTCCATTTTAAGCCATTTCTTTCCTTTCCTAACCACTTTCTTTCCTGTTTTCAACCATTTTTGTCCCTTTCTGACCTGGTTCTGCCCTTTTCAAACCCGTTTTAAGCCATTCTTGGCAACTTCTAAACACTTTTTCCCATTTCTATCCCATTTTTGCCCATTTGACACTCATTTTAAACCTTTTTTGGCCATTTCTAACCTGCTTCTGCCCTTTTCTAACTACTTTCAAGCCTTCTTTTTTCCCATTTCTTACGCACTCTTGGAAGTTTCAGAAAAGTTTTAGGCCATTTTGGCCATTTCTATTCCATTTTTTCCCACTTCTAACTCCTTTTAAGTCATTTTTTGCTATTTCTAAACCATTTCTGGCCCATTTCAACCCATTTTAAGGCTTTTTTGCTCTTTTCTAAACAATTTGCCCATTTCTAACCCATTTCAAGCCATTTCTGGCTACTGTTAAGCAACCTTGGCCATTTCTCTCCCTTTTTTGCCAATCTGAAACCCTCTTTAAGCCATTTTTTGCCGTTTCCCTCATATTCTTGCCCACTTTCAACCCTTTTCAAGCCATTTGCTTCCTTTTCGAACTATTTTGTGCCCATTCCTTACCTGTTTTTCGCCATATTTGGCCATTTCAATACTATTTTTGCCCACGTCTAATCCTTTTTTTGCCCATTTCTAATCCATTTTTTGGCCATTTCCAAAATGTTTTATGCTCTTTTTGCCAATTCTAACCCATTTCTTAGCACCTTTCTAACCCGTTTTGAGGAATTTTGGGCCGTTTCTAACCTTTTTTAGGCCACATTGGCCTCTTTCAAAGCCAGTTTTAGCCGTTTTAGACCACGTTTTCGCACTTCTAAGTCGGTTTAAGTAGGCTTTGGCCATTTCTAACCTGTTTTTGCGCATTTCTACCCCCTTTTTAGCCATTATTTTCCCTTTCCTTACTCATTTTTGCCTATTTCTTGCCCGCTTTCAGCCATCTTGGGCCTTAGCTAACCCATTTTTACTCCCTTCTAACCTGTCTGGAACCTTTTTTGGCCTTTTCTCACTCATGTGTACCCATTTCTAAGCCCTATAAAACCATTTTTGGCTATTTCTCAACAATTTTTGACATTTCTATCCCATGCTTGCCCATTTCGATCCTATTTTTGCCAAGTTTCAACCCATTTTATACCGTGGTTTTGCCTTTTCCGAACTGTTTTTGACCATTTCTAACCTGTTTTGAGCCGTTTTGGTCTATTTCTAGCCCATTTTTGGCCATTTCTAGCCCGTTCCAAGCATTTTTTGGTCTTTTCTAACCCATTTTTTGCCCTATTGAACCCACTTTTTGGCAATTTCATCTATTTCTAGCCCGCTTTGGCCTTTTCTAACCCATTTTTACCCAATTCTAACCTGTCTGGAAACATTTTTGGCCATTTCTAAGTCGTTTTAAGCCTCTATTTTTCCTTTCCTAACCCAGTTCTGTCAATTTCTAACCCGTTTTAAGCCATTTCTTTCCTTTCCTAACCACTTTCTTTCCTGTTTTCAACCATTTTTGTCCCTTTCTGACCTGGTTCTGCCCTTTTCAAACCCGTTTTAAGCCATTCTTGGCAACTTCTAAACACTTTTTCCCATTTCTATCCCATTTTTGCCCATTTGACACTCATTTTAAACCTTTTTGGCCATTTCTAACCTGCTTCTGCCCTTTTCTAGCTACTTTCAAGCCTTCTTTTTTCCCATTTCTTACGCACTCTTGGAAGTTTCAGAAAAGTTTTAGGCAATTTTGGCCATTTCTATTCCATTTTTTCCCACTTCAAACTCCTTTTAAGTAATTTTTTGCTATTTCTAAAGCATTTCTGGCCCATTTCAACCCATTTTAAGGCTTTTTTTGCTCTTTTCTAAACAATTTGCCCATTTCTAACCCATTTCAAGCCATTTCTGGGTACTGTTAAGCCACCTTGGCCATTTCTCTCCCTTTTTTGCCAATCTGAAACCCTCTTTAAGCCATTTTTTGCCGTTTCCCTCATATTCTTGCCCACTTTCAACCCTTTTCAAGCCATTTGCTTCCTTTTCGAACTATTTTGTGCCCATTCCTTACCTGTTTTTCGCCATATTTGGCCATTTCAATACTATTTTTGCCCACGTCTAATCCTTTTTTTGCCCATTTCTAATCCATTTTTTGGCCATTTCCAAAATGTTTTATGCTCTTTTTGCCAATTCTAACCCATTTCTTAGCACCTTTCTAACCCGTTTTGAGGAATTTTGGGCCGTTTCTAACCTTTTTTAGGCCACATTGCCCTCTTTCAAAGCCAGTTTTAGCCATTTTAGACCACGTTTTCGCACTTCTAAGTCGGTTTAAGTAGGCTTTGGCCATTTCTAACCCGTTTTTGCGCATTTCTAACCCATTTTTAGCCATTATATTCCCTTTCCTTACTCATTTTTGCCTATTTCTTGCCCGCTTTCAGCCATCTTGGGCCTTAGCTAACCCATTTTTACTCCCTTCTAACCTGTCTGGAACCATTTTTGGCCTTTTCTCACTCATGTGTACCCATTTCTAAGCCCTATAAAACCATTTTTGGCTATTTCTCAACAATTTTTGACATTTCTATCCCATGCTTGCCCATTTCGATCCTATTTTTGCCAAGTTTCAACCCGTTTTATACCGTGGTTTTGCCTTTTCCGAACTGTTTTTGACCATTTCTAACCTGTTTTGAGCCGTTTTGGTCTATTTCTAGCCCATTTTTGGCCATTTCGAGCCCGTTCCAAGCATTTTTTGGTCTTTTCTAACCCATTTTTTGCCCTATTGAACCCACTTTTTGGCAATTTCATCTATTTCTAGCCCGCTTTTGGCCTTTTCTAACCCCTTTTTACCCACTTCTAACCTGTCTGGAAACATTTTTGGCCATTTCTAAGTTATTTTAAGCCTCTATTTTTCCTTTCCTAACCCATTTCTGACAATTTCTATTCCATTTTAAGCCATTTCTTTCCTTTCCTAACCACTTTCTTTCCTGTTTTCAACCATTTTTGTCCCTTTCTGACCTGGTTCTGCCCTTTTCAAACCCGTTTTAAGCCATTCTTGGCAACTTCTAAACACTTTTTCCCATTTCTATCCCATTTTTGCCCATTTGACACTCATTTTAAACCTTTTTTGGCCATTTCTAACCTGCTTCTGCCCTTTTCTAACTACTTTCAAGCCTTCTTTTTTCCCATTTCTTACGCACTCTTGGAAGTTTCAGAAAAGTTTTAGGCCATTTTGGCCATTTCTATTCCATTTTTTCCCACTTCTAACTCCTTTTAAGTCATTTTTTGCTATTTCTAAACCATTTCTGGCCCATTTCAACCCATTTTAAGGCTTTTTTGCTCTTTTCTAAACAATTTGCCCATTTCTAACCCATTTCAAGCCATTTCTGGGTACTGTTAAGCAACCTTGGACATTTCTCTCCCTTTTTTGCCAATCTGAAACCCTCTTTAAGCCATTTTTTGCCGTTTCCCTCATATTCTTGCCCACTTTCAACCCTTTTCAAGCCATTTGCTTCCTTTTCGAACTATTTTGTGCCCATTCCTTACCTGTTTTTCGCCATATTTGGCCATTTCTATACTATTTTTGCCCACTTCAAATCCTTTTTTTGCCCATTTCTAATCCATTTTTTGGCCATTTCCAAAATGTTTTATGCTCTTTTTGCCAATTCTAACCCATTTCTTAGCACCTTTCTAACCCGTTTTGAGGAATTTTGGGCCGTTTCTAACCTTTTTTAGGCCACATTGGCCTCTTTCAAAGCCAGTTTTAGCCGTTTCGAAGCCACGTTTTCGCACTTCTAAGTCGGTTTAAGTAGGCTTTGGCCATTTCTAACCCGTTTTTGCGCATTTCTAACCCATTTTTAGCCATTATATTCACTTTCCTTACTCATTTTTGCCTATTTCTTGCCCGCTTTCAGCCATCTTGGGCCTTAGCTAACCCATTTTTACTCCCTTCTAACCTGTCTGGAACCTTTTTTGGCCTTTTCTCACTCATGTGCACCCATTTCTAAGCCCTATAAAACCATTTTTGGCTATTTCTCAACAATTTTTGACATTTCTATCCCATGCTTGCCCATTTCGATCCTATTTTTGCCAAGTTTCAACCCGTTTTATACCGTGGTTTTGCCTTTTCCGAACTGTTTTTGACCATTTCTAACCTGTTTTGAGCCGTTTTGGTCTATTTCTAGCCCATTTTTGGCCATTTCGAGCCCGTTCCAAGCATTTTTTGGTCTTTTCTAACCCATTTTTTGCCCTATTGAACCCACTTTTTGGCAATTTCATCTATTTCTAGCCCGCTTTTGGCCTTTTCTAACCCCTTTTTACCCACTTCTAACCTGTCTGGAAACATTTTTGGCCATTTCTAAGTTATTTTAAGCCTCTATTTTTCCTTTCCTAACCCATTTCTGACAATTTCTATTCCATTTTAAGCCATTTCTTTCCTTTCCTAACCACTTTCTTTCCTGTTTTCAACCATTTTTGTCCCTTTCTGACCTGGTTCTGCCCTTTTCAAACCCGTTTTAAGCCATTCTTGGCAACTTCTAAACACTTTTTCCCATTTCTATCCCATTTTTGCCCATTTGACACTCATTTTAAACCTTTTTTGGCCATTTCTAACCTGCTTCTGCCCTTTTCTAACTACTTTCAAGCCTTCTTTTTTCCCATTTCTTACGCACTCTTGGAAGTTTCAGAAAAGTTTTAGGCCATTTTGGCCATTTCTATTCCATTTTTTCCCACTTCTAACTCCTTTTAAGTCATTTTTTGCTATTTCTAAACCATTTCTGGCCCATTTCAACCCATTTTAAGGCTTTTTTGCTCTTTTCTAAACAATTTGCCCATTTCTAACCCATTTCAAGCCATTTCTGGGTACTGTTAAGCAACCTTGGACATTTCTCTCCCTTTTTTGCCAATCTGAAACCCTCTTTAAGCCATTTTTTGCCGTTTCCCTCATATTCTTGCCCACTTTCAACCCTTTTCAAGCCATTTGCTTCCTTTTCGAACTATTTTGTGCCCATTCCTTACCTGTTTTTCGCCATATTTGGCCATTTCTATACTATTTTTGCCCACTTCAAATCCTTTTTTTGCCCATTTCTAATCCATTTTTTGCCCATTTCCAAAATGTTTTATGCTCTTTTTGCCAATTCTAACCCATTTCTTAGCACCTTTCTAACCCGTTTTGAGGAATTTTGGGCCGTTTCTAACCTTTTTTAGGCCACATTGGCCTCTTTCAAAGCCAGTTTTAGCCGTTTCGAAGCCACGTTTTCGCACTTCTAAGTCGGTTTAAGTAGGCTTTGGCCATTTCTAACCCGTTTTTGCGCATTTCTAACCCATTTTTAGCCATTATATTCACTTTCCTTACTCATTTTTGCCTATTTCTTGCCCGCTTTCAGCCATCTTGGGCCTTAGCTAACCCATTTTTACTCCCTTCTAACCTGTCTGGAACCTTTTTTGGCCTTTTCTCACTCATGTGTACCCATTTCTAAGCCCTATAAAACCATTTTTGGCTATTTCTCAACAATTTTTGACATTTCTATCCCATGCTTGCCCATTTCGATCCTATTTTTGCCAAGTTTCAACCCGTTTTATACCGTGGTTTTGCCTTTTCCGAACTGTTTTTGACCATTTCTAACCTGTTTTGAGCCGTTTTGGTCTATTTCTAGCCCATTTTTGGCCATTTCGAGCCCGTTCCAAGCATTTTTTGGTCTTTTCTAACCCATTTTTTGCCCTATTGAACCCACTTTTTGGCAATTTCATCTATTTCTAGCCCGCTTTTGGCCTTTTCTAACCCCTTTTTACCCACTTCTAACCTGTCTGGAAACATTTTTGGCCATTTCTAAGTTATTTTAAGCCTCTATTTTTCCTTTCCTAACCCATTTCTGACAATTTCTATTCCATTTTAAGCCATTTCTTTCCTTTCCTAACCACTTTCTTTCCTGTTTTCAACCATTTTTGTCCCTTTCTGACCTGGTTCTGCCCTTTTCAAACCCGTTTTAAGCCATTCTTGGCAACTTCTAAACACTTTTTCCCATTTCTATCCCATTTTTGCCCATTTGACACTCATTTTAAACCTTTTTTGGCCATTTCTAACCTGCTTCTGCCCTTTTCTAACTACTTTCAAGCCTTCTTTTTTCCCATTTCTTACGCACTCTTGGAAGTTTCAGAAAAGTTTTAGGCAATTTTGGCCATTTCTATTCCATTTTTTCCCACTTCAAACTCCTTTTAAGTAATTTTTTGCTATTTCTAAAGCATTTCTGGCCCATTTCAACCCATTTTAAGGCTTTTTTGCTCTTTTCTAAACAATTTGCCCATTTCTAACCCATTTCAAGCCATTTCTGGGTACTGTTAAGCCACCTTGGCCATTTCTCTCCCTTTTTTGCCAATCTGAAACCCTCTTTAAGCCATTTTTTGCCGTTTCCCTCATATTCTTGCCCACTTTCAACCCTTTTCAAGCCATTTGCTTCCTTTTCGAACTATTTTGTGCCCATTCCTTACCTGTTTTTCGCCATATTTGGCCATTTCAATACTATTTTTGCCCACGTCTAATCCTTTTTTTGCCCATTTCTAATCCATTTTTTTGGCCATTTCCAAAATGTTTTATGCTCTTTTTGCCAATTCTAACCCATTTCTTAGCACCTTTCTAACCCGTTTTGAGGAATTTTGGGCCGTTTCTAACCTTTTTTAGGCCACATTGCCCTCTTTCAAAGCCAGTTTTAGCCATTTTAGACCACGTTTTCGCACTTCTAAGTCGGTTTAAGTAGGCTTTGGCCATTTCTAACCCGTTTTTGCGCATTTCTAACCCATTTTTAGCCATTATATTCACTTTCCTTACTCATTTTTGCCTATTTCTTGCCCGCTTTCAGCCATCTTGGGCCTTAGCTAACCCATTTTTACTCCCTTCTAACCTGTCTGGAACCTTTTTTGGCCTTTTCTCACTCATGTGCACCCATTTCTAAGCCCTATAAAACCATTTTTGGCTATTTCTCAACAATTTTTGACATTTCTATCCCATGCTTGCCCATTTCGATCCTATTTTTGCCAAGTTTCAACCCGTTTTATACCGTGGTTTTGCCTTTTCCGAACTGTTTTTGACCATTTCTAACCTGTTTTGAGCCGTTTTGGTCTATTTCTAGCCCATTTTTGGCCATTTCGAGCCCGTTCCAAGCATTTTTTGGTCTTTTCTAACCCATTTTTTGCCCTATTGAACCCACTTTTTGGCAATTTCATCTATTTCTAGCCCGCTTTTGGCCTTTTCTAACCCCTTTTTACCCACTTCTAACCTGTCTGGAAACATTTTTGGCCATTTCTAAGTTATTTTAAGCCTCTATTTTTCCTTTCCTAACCCATTTCTGACAATTTCTATTCCATTTTAAGCCATTTCTTTCCTTTCCTAACCACTTTCTTTCCTGTTTTCAACCATTTTTGTCCCTTTCTGACCTGGTTCTGCCCTTTTCAAACCCGTTTTAAGCCATTCTTGGCAACTTCTAAACACTTTTTCCCATTTCTATCCCATTTTTGCCCATTTGACACTCATTTTAAACCTTTTTTGGCCATTTCTAACCTGCTTCTGCCCTTTTCTAACTACTTTCAAGCCTTCTTTTTTCCCATTTCTTACGCACTCTTGGAAGTTTCAGAAAAGTTTTAGGCCATTTTGGCCATTTCTATTCCATTTTTTCCCACTTCTAACTCCTTTTAAGTCATTTTTTGCTATTTCTAAACCATTTCTGGCCCATTTCAACCCATTTTAAGGCTTTTTTGCTCTTTTCTAAACAATTTGCCCATTTCTAACCCATTTCAAGCCATTTCTGGGTACTGTTAAGCAACCTTGGACATTTCTCTCCCTTTTTTGCCAATCTGAAACCCTCTTTAAGCCATTTTTTGCCGTTTCCCTCATATTCTTGCCCACTTTCAACCCTTTTCAAGCCATTTGCTTCCTTTTCGAACTATTTTGTGCCCATTCCTTACCTGTTTTTCGCCATATTTGGCCATTTCTATACTATTTTTGCCCACTTCAAATCCTTTTTTTGCCCATTTCTAATCCATTTTTTGGCCATTTCCAAAATGTTTTATGCTCTTTTTGCCAATTCTAACCCATTTCTTAGCACCTTTCTAACCCGTTTTGAGGAATTTTGGGCCGTTTCTAACCTTTTTTAGGCCACATTGGCCTCTTTCAAAGCCAGTTTTAGCCGTTTCGAAGCCACGTTTTCGCACTTCTAAGTCGGTTTAAGTAGGCTTTGGCCATTTCTAACCCGTTTTTGCGCATTTCTAACCCATTTTTAGCCATTATATTCACTTTCCTTACTCATTTTTGCCTATTTCTTGCCCGCTTTCAGCCATCTTGGGCCTTAGCTAACCCATTTTTACTCCCTTCTAACCTGTCTGGAACCTTTTTTGGCCTTTTCTCACTCATGTGCACCCATTTCTAAGCCCTATAAAACCATTTTTGGCTATTTCTCAACAATTTTTGACATTTCTATCCCATGCTTGCCCATTTCGATCCTATTTTTGCCAAGTTTCAACCCGTTTTACGCCGTGGTTTTGCCTTTTCCGAACTGTTTTTGACCATTTCTAACCTGTTTTGAGCCGTTTTGGTCTATTTCTAGCCCATTTTTGGCCATTTCTAGCCCGTTCCAAGCATTTTTTGGTCTTTTCTAACCCATTTTTTGCCCTATTGAACCCACTTTTTGGCAATTTCATCTATTTCTAGCCCGCTTTTGGCCTTTTCTAACCCGTTTTTACCCACTTCTAACCTGTCTGGAAACATTTTTGGCCATTTCTAAGTCATTTTAAGCCTCTATTTTTCCTTTCCTAACCCATTTCTGTCAATTTCTAACCCGTTTTAAGCCATTTCTTTCCTTTCCTAACCACTTTCTTTCCTGTTTTCAACCATTTTTGTCCCTTTCTGACCTGGTTCTGCCCTTTTCAAACCCGTTTTAAGCCATTCTTGGCAACTTCTAAACACTTTTTCCCATTTCTATCCCATTTTTGCCCATTTGACACTCATTTTAAACCTTTTTTGGCCATTTCTAACCTGCTTCTGCCCTTTTCTAGCTACTTTCAAGCCTTCTTTTTTCCCATTTCTTACGCACTCTTGGAAGTTTCAGAAAAGTTTTAGGCAATTTTGGCCATTTCTATTCCATTTTTTCCCACTTCAAACTCCTTTTAAGTAATTTTTTGCTATTTCTAAAGCATTTCTGGCCCATTTCAACCCATTTTAAGGCTTTTTTGCTCTTTTCTAAACAATTTGCCCATTTCTAACCCATTTCAAGCCATTTCTGGCTACTGTTAAGCAACCTTGGCCATTTCTCTCCCTTTTTTGCCAATCTGAAACCCTCTTTAAGCCATTTTTTGCCGTTTCCCTCATATTCTTGCCCACTTTCAACCCTTTTCAAGCCATTTGCTTCCTTTTCGAACTATTTTGTGCCCATTCCTTACCTGTTTTTCGCCATATTTGGCCATTTCAATACTATTTTTGCCCACGTCTAATCCTTTTTTTTGCCCATTTCTAATCCATTTTTTGGCCATTTCCAAAATGTTTTATGCTCTTTTTGCCAATTCTAACCCATTTCTTAGCACCTTTCTAACCCGTTTTGAGGAATTTTGGGCCGTTTCTAACCTTTTTTAGGCCACATTGGCCTCTTTCAAAGCCAGTTTTAGCCATTTTAGACCACGTTTTCGCACTTCTAAGTCGGTTTAAGTAGGCTTTGGCCATTTCTAACCTGTTTTTGCGCATTTCTACCCCCTTTTTAGCCATTATTTTCCCTTTCCTTACTCATTTTTGCCTATTTCTTGCCCGCTTTCAGCCATCTTGGGCCTTAGCTAACCCATTTTTACTCCCTTCTAACCTGTCTGGAACCTTTTTTGGCCTTTTCTCACTCATGTGTACCCATTTCTAAGCCCTATAAAACCATTTTTGGCTATTTCTCAACAATTTTTGACATTTCTATCCCATGCTTGCCCATTTCGATCCTATTTTTGCCAAGTTTCAACCCATTTTATACCGTGGTTTTGCCTTTTCCGAACTGTTTTTGACCATTTCTAACCTGTTTTGAGCCGTTTTGGTCTATTTCTAGCCCATTTTTGGCCATTTCTAGCCCGTTCCAAGCATTTTTTGGTCTTTTCTAACCCATTTTTTGCCCTATTGAACCCACTTTTTGGCAATTTCATCTATTTCTAGCCCGCTTTTGGCCTTTTCTAACCCATTTTTACCCACTTCTAACCTGTCTGGAAACATTTTTGGCCATTTCTAAGTCGTTTTAAGCCTCTATTTTTCCTTTCCTAACCCAGTTCTGTCAATTTCTAACCCGTTTTAAGCCATTTCTTTCCTTTCCTAACCACTTTCTTTCCTGTTTTCAACCATTTTTGTCCCTTTCTGACCTGGTTCTGCCCTTTTCAAACCCGTTTTAAGCCATTCTTGGCAACTTCTAAACACTTTTTCCCATTTCTATCCCATTTTTGCCCATTTGACACTCATTTTAAACCTTTTTTGGCCATTTCTAACCTGCTTCTGCCCTTTTCTAGCTACTTTCAAGCCTTCTTTTTTCCCATTTCTTACGCACTCTTGGAAGTTTCAGAAAAGTTTTAGGCAATTTTGGCCATTTCTATTCCATTTTTTCCCACTTCAAACTCCTTTTAAGTAATTTTTTGCTATTTCTAAAGCATTTCTGGCCCATTTCAACCCATTTTAAGGCTTTTTTGCTCTTTTCTAAACAATTTGCCCATTTCTAACCCATTTCAAGCCATTTCTGGCTACTGTTAAGCCACCTTGGCCATTTCTCTCCCTTTTTTGCCAATCTGAAACCCTCTTTAAGCCATTTTTTGCCGTTTCCCTCATATTCTTGCCCACTTTCAACCCTTTTCAAGCCATTTGCTTCCTTTTCGAACTATTTTGTGCCCATTCCTTACCTGTTTTTCGCCATATTTGGCCATTTCAATACTATTTTTGCCCACGTCTAATCCTTTTTTTGCCCATTTCTAATCCATTTTTTGGCCATTTCCAAAATGTTTTATGCTCTTTTTGCCAATTCTAACCCATTTCTTAGCACCTTTCTAACCCGTTTTGAGGAATTTTGGGCCGTTTCTAACCTTTTTTAGGCCACATTGGCCTCTTTCAAAGCCAGTTTTAGCCATTTTAGACCACGTTTTCGCACTTCTAAGTCGGTTTAAGTAGGCTTTGGCCATTTCTAACCTGTTTTTGCGCATTTCTACCCCCTTTTTAGCCATTATTTTCCCTTTCCTTACTCATTTTTGCCTATTTCTTGCCCGCTTTCAGCCATCTTGGGCCTTAGCTAACCATTTTTACTCCCTTCTAACCTGTCTGGAACCTTTTTTGGCCTTTTCTCACTCATGTGTACCCATTTCTAAGCCCTATAAAACCATTTTTGGCTATTTCTCAACAATTTTTGACATTTCTATCCCATGCTTGCCCATTTCGATCCTATTTTTGCCAAGTTTCAACCCGTTTTATACCGTGGTTTTGCCTTTTACGAACTGTTTTTGACCATTTCTAACCTGTTTTGAGCCGTTTTGGTCTATTTCTAGCCCATTTTTGGCCATTTCGAGCCCGTTCCAAGCATTTTTGGTCTTTTCTAACCCATTTTTTGCCCTATTGAACCCACTTTTTGGCAATTTCATCTATTTCTAGCCCGCTTTTGGCCTTTTCTAACCCATTTTTACCCACTTCTAACCTGTCTGGAAACATTTTTGCCATTTCTAAGTTATTTTAAGCCTCTATTTTTCCTTTCCTAACCCATTTCTGACAATTTCTAACCCGTTTTAAGCCATTTCTTTCCTTTCCTAACCACTTTCTTTCCTGTTTTCAACCATTTTTGTCCCTTTCTGACCTGGTTCTGCCCTTTTCAAACCCGTTTTAAGCCGTTCTTGGCAACTTCTAAACACTTTTTCCCATTTCTATCCCATTTTTGCCCATTTGACACTCATTTTAAACCTTTTTTGGCCATTTCTAACCTGCTTCTGCCCTTTTCTAACTACTTTCAAGCCTTCTTTTTTCCCATTTCTTACGCACTCTTGGAAGTTTCAGAAAAGTTTTAGGCCATTTTGGCCATTTCTATTCCATTTTTTCCCACTTCTAACTCCTTTTAAGTCATTTTTTGCTATTTCTAAACCATTTCTGGCCCATTTCAACCCATTTAAGGCTTTTTTGCTCTTTTCTAAACAATTTGCCCATTTCTAACCCATTTCAAGCCATTTCTGGGTACTGTTAAGCAACCTTGGACATTTCTCTCCCTTTTTTGCCAATCTGAAACCCTCTTTAAGCCATTTTTTGCCGTTTCCCTCATATTCTTGCCCACTTTCAACCCTTTTCAAGCCATTTGCTTCCTTTCGAACTATTTTGTGCCCATTCCTTACCTGTTTTA